>NC_056731.1:305792039-306012039 GCF_019279795.1 Protopterus annectens
TTTTTTAAAATACTGAAATTAGTACTGAAAACAGCCTAAGCTATAAACCAATTTGCTGTTCCTGTTCTAACTTATAGTTTTGAGGTGATTGACTGGTGCCAAAAGATGTTGGATCAATTGGATAGGAAAACAAGAAAAATGCTTCACGTTTATCAAATAATATATACAAATCAGTGTGTACTAAGATTATACATTTCCCATTCAGAAGAAGATATGGGCCTCCTTGACATTGATTACATGCATAAATCTGCAGTCATAGGACTGCATACATATCTGCTGACCTCATAAGATCCAAACATAATGAAAACATGAGGAGAACAAGTCTAAGACTACTTCCCTGTTTAGTTTAGGAAAAGCATATCAATGTCAAGTGGGAATAGAAATCAAACCAGAGATAGATAAAAATCATGCAGCAACTGAATGTGGCAAAAAAAAAAACAAAAGAAAGAATATAACAGGAAATATGAGATGATAAGACAAGAAATATTGAAAAGGCATACTACATACAGTTGCAAGTATAGAAAACTCCTGGAACAATCTCATGTCGCTCAGGATCTGACACAGAAATGGTTTAGAAAAGGATAATTTAAACCAAAAGATGAAAGATTGATATTGGCAGCCTATGACAGTGGACTACATACACACTGGTTTGCAAAGTCCATTGAACATGTCAGAGAGACAGACAAATGCAGATTTTGTAAGACAGAATTGGAAACAGTCGCTCATCTGAGTGGGGCAACAGGAATAAAGATGGAGAGGCAATTCTAAACATTTGTCAGGCAAATTCTTGATAGTAGCCAATACATGGTTCAGAAACAGAGACAGTTATGAGATCACATAAAAAGTGGCCATCACATAGACTTCCACCTAGTGAGGAAAGAGCACTGGGTTAGAATCAGTGATTGCAACATCATCCCCAGTGAAACATTCAGCCCACAGCATAAACCACTAGTTGCCAAAATCAGCTGCAAGCATTAGTCAGAGAAGGCTCTAAGGTCAACAGAGACCAGGCTGAAGACCTGGAAGTTGACTGGAGAGAAAGTACAGCAGTTCAAGGAATTACTCAGGGCTCTAGCACCCCAAGAAGAGGAGGAAATAGGTGGAGTTGAAGAAGAATGGCAGCACTTCAAAACAGCATGTGTGAGGACTACAGAACAGGTGTGTGGCTGAGACAGGTATGGAAATAAGGTACATAAGGAAAGCTGATGGTGGAATGCAGAAGTCCTGGAAGTCATCAAAAGAAAGGAGTGCAGGAAGAAGTGGGAGATAGAAAAGACTGACCAGGCTAGGAAGAAATACAAATGGTGTAAGAGAAGAGTTGCAATAACAATGAACAAGGCACCAGAGGCAATCTACCAGCTTCTGGAAAGTGACTCTGTGGGTGGCACTAAGAAACTTTGCAAGACAAAGACACAAAGATAAAGAAGATAGTCATACTCCCTCTATTAGGGATGACAGGAACAAATGGCTCACCATTTCAGAGGACTTCAAAGGCAGATGGAATGAAAACTCCACAGAAGCTGTACTGCCTCAGAAGCAGCCTATGATGAGAGAAAAAGAGGAGCCCACCACAGAAGGTGTATGAATGGCACTAAGGAAAATGAAGTCAGGGAAAGCAGCAGGCTCAGATGAGGTCACAGCAGATATGATAATGATGCTGGGTGAGACAGGGGAGAAATGGCAATGTGGAGAGAAAGGTGTATCCCAGATAACTGGAGAATATGCATACTGATGCCAGTGTACAAGAACAAAGGGGGCATCCACAACTGTGGGTGGTACAGAGATATCAAACTCCTGTCAAATTGCATGAAATGTAATTTAATTTAATACAATGGTACCAATGCATCTGATTGAAAAGCTGGCACATTTAGGAATCAGTAAACATCTCTGTAACTGGATCCTTGACTTACTGATTGAGAGACCACAGAGGGTTCAGAGAAGAACACATTAAAATACATCACGATTAGCACCTGGGTTCCACAGGGATGTGTTCTCAGCCCAATGTTATTCATCATCCTGACCCACGACTGCTATGCTAAGCACAAGTCTGACCATATCATCAAGTTTGCTGATGACACCACAGTCATGGGGCTCATCGCAAAGGAGGATGAAAGGGTGTACAGAGAGGAGGTGGCATCTCTGATCAGTTGGTGTGAGGGGAACAACATTGACCTCAATGTAAACAAGACCAAAGAGATTATCATCGACTTCAGGAAAAGGAGGACAAACCACCCAGTACTCAGGATCAATGGTGAGAGTGTGGAGAGGGTTAAGAGTACAAAATTCCTGGGTGTACACATATCAGAGGATCTCTCGTGGTCATAAAACACCAGCCATCTGGCCAAATTTTAAAGAAAGCACACCAACATCTCCACTTTTTAAGAAGGCTGAAAAAGCTAAGCTTCCTCCTCATACTTTCTCCACCTTCTATAGAGGTGCAATAGAGAGCATCCTCGCCTGCAACATCAGTGTGGTTTGGAAGCTGCACAGAAAGGAAGGAGCTACAAACAGCAGTGAGGGTTACAGAAAAGGTAACAAGTTCCAGTCTTCCATTGATACATCTTTATTCTGCAAGAAACATCCGAAAAGCCATCAAAATAATACAGGACACCACACATCCTGTGCATGGACTGTTTAAGAATCTGGCATCAAGCAGGAGGTATCACAGCATCTGCTGGAGGACTACAAGATTCAATAACTGTTTCTACCCTACAGTCATTAGACTTCTAAACTCGGGCACTAGCCCCAGTGGTCTGGACACATAATAAGTCAATTTTTATTTATTTATGCAGTGTAGACTTATACATATTCCAAGTAAGTGCAACTTTTATTTATTACATCCATAGTCATTATCATTTAACCCACTCAAGTGCAATATTAGACAAATAACTTAGGCATTGTTCAATCTATAGTGTGTTTTGTATTACTTTAAATAGGTTAGTTAATTTAACTCAGGTGAAGGTATTCTTTTCGTACATGAGTGTTGGTAAATGTTTCTGCTCTTTATTGTGTATACTGGGAGTAGTATTGTATTTGTTAATTATGTTTATTCCTCTACTTGTATGTGTTGTTTCACTTTCCTTTGTGATCTAAAGAACTGAGCTGATGCACAAAATTTTGTTTAGGATGCACGTTTGTAGTTCTAAATGACATTAAAGTTTACTTTGACTTTAACTTTGACTTTACAAGTTCTGGAGATGGTGATTGATAAATGAATATGTACAGTAGAAGAAAGTAAGATGGGAGATGATCAGTTGGGATTCAGATCAGGATGCAAAACAACTTACCCAATGTTTGCAGTGAGACAGATAGTTGAGAAGAAGCTAGAGATGAGTCAAAATGGGCATTCCTAGACTTGGAGAAAGTATATGACAAGGTCCCAAGAAAGCTGATTTGGGCAGTCCTGTGGTGGTTCTTAGTCCCAGAAACATTGGCAAAATTAGTGCAGGCTATGTATAAAGATCCAATAACTCAGCTACAAACAGTGTTCAGTCTCACGCAAGAGTTCCCAGTGGGAATGGGTGGACTACATTAGCAAACAGTTCAGAGGGGACAGATCAACAAAGCTGCTGTATGCAGATGATGTCGCATTACAGGCAGACTCTGAGCTAGTACTTCAGCAAAGGATAGGAGAATGGAATGCAAAACTGAAGGCACATGGGATGAAACTAAGTAAAGATAAGACACTGGTAATGGCAGCAAACTGGGGAAATCAGAAGAAGCTGAGAACTGAGACAGAACAAAAAGTAGTGGAACAAGTTAACAGCTTTAAGTATCTGGGAAAGGTGGCTGAGGAGAAGGGAAGTCTGAATGAAGAAGTCAAAGCTAGAATCAGAGGGGCTGTAGCCAAGTGGCACAGTGTATCAGGGTAGTGTATGACAGACAAATGCCACATAAGCTGAAAAGTAAGGTGTATAACCAGTGGTGCAACCAGTACTACTGTGTGGTATGGAAGCCTGGGCAGTAAAGGCAGAGCAGGTGTGAAAGCTAGAGGTGAAGAAACGGAAGTGTCTGAGAAGGGTGTAGGATGTAGACTGTGGGACAGATGAAGAAATGAGGACATAAGAACAGAAGCCAAAGTACCTCCAATTGCAGAAAAGATCAAAGAGTACAGATTATGGTGGTGTGAGCACATGTGCAGGAAAGCAGAAGACTGTCTAATGAGGAAGATTTGGGACAGACAGGAAGAAGGCAAGAGGAAACTAGGGCATCCTGCAAAGAGATGGATGGATTGTATAAGAGAAAATCTGTGGCAGTCTGGCATGAGTGTCAAAGAAGGTAGGAGTGTGACATTGAATCAAAAGGGATGGCGACAGTTAACACAATACCCCGACCCTATGTAGAAAATGGGAAAAAGGGATTGCTGATGATGACGATGATGAATTATATTTTGCATTGTAAAATAGTCCCTTTGTCCATTTTAACTAATCAGTTGTGCAGTGTAATAACTCTTTAACTGTATTGAAATTTAATATGAAACCTCTAGATTTGTCGTTTTAGATATCATTCTGTTAAACTGCTGTGTGCCAGTATACAATTCCATTTATAAATGGTAGGTCCACTATGAGTGATTATGTCTAAATTAATTGTCATGCAATTATCTGAATCCAAAACATGTAAAACCTATGAAGGGATGCTGAAGGTGCTACCACAGTAGAAAGCCCTAAGATGGCCTGTTTTTTATTGGTAATAGCCCTTTCCAATTCTTAGACAGACCATTCTCGGTGATTTTACAAGATCTATAGAATTACTGCAGTGAATTTTCTCCACAGTCATGATAATGAGGTTTTCCAGGTGATTGCAATGCCAAACTGAAAGTACTTCTGACATAGCAAGTCAAAACCAAGAAACTCTAAAGCTCAATGCTAGGAGCCTAAACAAAAAACTCCACTCCCTGGAAGCTGTCTTTACCCTAGAGAATGCTAATCTCCCAGAGACGTGGTTTAAAGCTGCTGACAGCACACCAACAGTGCAGGGTTATAATGCCTTCCACACATTCAGACCAGCTACTTCACAGGCAGGGACTAAAGGTGAAGGTGTCTCTATTTACATCAAAATAAAAAATAAATAAACTTCACAGTTGGTCAAACAGGACAATGCAATTGAGCTGCTCCATGTTCAAATCACCATAGGTAAAATTCAGTACCTCTTCCTTGCAAGTTATAGGTCCCCCTCTATGACCTAGAAAATCCATACCATGTATTTAAACTTATTAAAATCACTAACCATTCAACCCAATACCATTTTCCCGGGTGACTTTAATTACCCTACTATTAACTGGGAATCCTATGACACCAAACGCACACGCACAGAGATTCTTGGATTTTGTAAACACAAACTCTCTGGACCAGATAGTCAATACATTAACTGGGGGTGCAACCATACTGGATCTGGTCGTCACTAATATGGGAGAGCGCTGCACACCCCCCTACTGTAATGCATTCCCTGGTAAGGTCAGACCACAAAATGTTCTCCTTTGAAGTAAAAATAAAATCTGGACCCCCAGCTAAACTGGAAATATTCAGGAACTATTCTAAGGCTAACCTCCTGCTATTAAGTGAGAACCTGGCAAAATTTCAAGCCCCTATAAATCCTGAGAACACTTCTGCATATGCAAAACTGTTCACAGAAACTCTGTACAAGCATGTTAATAGCTGTATAGAGGCAGTTGTATCCACCAGGAAGAAGTACAGGCTAACTCAAAAAGCAAGGCACCCTGCTGGAATCACAAAATCAATTGAATGTATAACAAAAATTAGGAGGTTCAGCACCCAGCAGGATAAAAGCACTCTCATCAAACTAAACAAACAACTGAGGACAAATTAAGTCTACCAAGGCCAAAGTTGAGGTATGTTTCACCTCCAAGGCCAAGGACAGCCACAAAGCATTCTTTAGCTATGACCGCAACTGAAAAGACAATACACAATTGTGTACAGAGCCCATTGTAAATGGAGCCACCTATACTGAGACAGAAGATATAGCAAACCTCCTGGCTGATAAATTCAGCTCCAACTTTACACCTTTCTCCCCCTCAATCTTCCCTCAGGAAATATAATCAAATATAACTCCCCCTACTATCACTAGGGAACAGGTCCTTAATGCTTTCTCTGAGACCAAGAACACTGCATCAATGGGCCCAGACAATATTCCAGGATGCATTCTTAATAGCATGAATCATGACCTATCAGGGCCGCAGGAATCCCTCTGCACAAAGGTGGGCCATCTACAGACCCTGGAAACGACAGACCCTCAAGTCTCACTAATCTTATATGTAAAGCCATGGAAATAATTATCATGGAGATGATCAACAGAGATATAGTAAGCTTCCAGACTCTGGACCCAACTAAGTTTGGTTTCTTAAAGGGCAGGTCATGCCTACTCAGCCTGGTGGACTTCTTTGAGAAGGTCACCAAAGCAATAGATGAGGGAAAAATAGTTCACACTGCCTACCTTGACCTGGCCAAGGCATTTGACACAATACTCCACTCAGGTATTGTTGACAAACTCAAGAGGTTAGGTACAAACCCATATGTCACCCAGTGGATAGCCAACTATCTCACAGACAGGACCCAGGAAGTTAGAACTGGGGAGTTCACCTCTACAAAGAGGCCAGTCACAAGTGGAGTCCCTCAGGGATCAGTCCTTTGACCGCTCCTTTTTGGCATTTACTTCTCAGAAGTCAAGGCCAATGTCAGTGGTCTCTGGTTGACTACATTTGCAGATGATTGCAAATTAGGAGCTGTCATTGTTTCTCACACTGACATAAATGTTCTCCAGGAGGGGCTGGCACAGATAAACAACTGGTGTCAGAGTCATGGACTAAAACTAAATGCCAAGAAATGCATAATAGTATCCTTTGGGAAGTCATCCATTTCAGGTAACTATCATATTGACAACACACCCCTTAGAGTTGATCCAGTAGTCAGGGACTTAGTGACGCACATAGGTAGTAATCTAACCTTTCATCATCACGTGCCTACAGTGGTGAGGAAATCTTTCTATGTTGCGCAACTTATAAACTAAGGTATGGCATCTAAGTCTAAGGAAGTCATTGTTCCACTGTATTCAGCATTTATCAGACATATCATTGAGTACAATGCCCCCTTTGGTATGTACCTAACCAGGCATATCTCCAGCAACTGGAACATCCACAGAGGTTCCTCACTAAAAGAATACAGGGCATAAGTAATATGTCCTATGCAGATCACGTCAAGGCCCTATCCCTGTATTCTGTCTCCTACAGGCTTTTGAGGGGAGATATATGCATGGCATACAGGGCATTTTCAGACCCCACTCTGATGGACTTCCTGCATATCCACAAAATAAACAGTACCAGAATTACCCATTCTAAAGACTTCAACTTTACCTGTGATATAAATAGGACCTGCTGAAGAGATAGATATGTATCCCAGAGACTACCCCATCTATGGAACAGGCTCTTTATTCATGTGAAGCAGAGTTCCTCCCTAATCCAATTCAAGTGCAACTTGGACAACTGGATGGGAAACCAGAAATTCATGCCTGGTTTGGCACCTATGTCTCTGATGCAAACAGATAACCTGTAAATAGTTCATCTCCCAGTCCCATGCTTGCACTTATCAAGGGTATCAGAACTCGCCAGAGATTTGGGATGCATGGCTAGGCCTAAAAAGGCCCTTGTGGTCATTAGCCTAGTAAACACCTATGAACATATGAACCTATTGGCCTATGCTAATTAGCCATATGCTGTCCCTCAGTAATGCCTGCAGGAAGAGATTTACATATTCAGGCAATCAGAGAATCACTTAGGTGCATAAATTAGTATGGCCAGCTATTTTAATTAACATGGTCAAAATACTACATTCATGCATTAGTTTAATGAGACAGTCCACATTGTAGGGAACAATGAGTTTAGTGGACAGGTAGTGGTGATGGTGTATGTGAGTGCTTGTGCGTGGTAGCATATCTGTGTGGGTCTATATCAGCATTTCGAAAGACGAAAATGCCGAATATCAGTTGGCCGACATAAATGCTGAACTACGACATTGCCAAACAGCCAAATCACTGATTTCTTCCTAACGGAAAGAAAGCGGCTGGCCATTTCCTTACACCTGCCCTTTCCCTGACTTTAGTGTGGTCTTGGAGTTAGAATAATTAGTTAGGGGGGTGAAGGGGGCACAGCCCCCCACTTAAGAATGTTTGTTTGTGTTTGGCGTTGGAGTTTGGCCAACCGATTTTTTTTTCCCTTGGAAAGAAATCGGTGATTTGGCCGTTCGGGAAATGTCGTAGTTCAACATTTTTGTGTCAACCAACTGGTATTCAGCATTTTCGTCTTTCAAAATCCTGATATAGACCCTATCTGTATGTCTGTAGGGGTAAGAAGGGTCTCGGGTGAGTGCTTGTGTGTCTGCCTGGACGGTTGCATTAAAACAAATAACCTGCAGAGTATAGGCAAAGAGAAAGCAATAGGGGATTCTAAACGAAAGACCAGCACTTGTAGAGTATTTAGTAGAATCTAGAACAGAAGCTGCCATTAAGAAAAGAATAATTAGTAGAGCATATAAAATATTGTATGATAACTATAAGAATCAATCAGAGGAGCTTAGAAAGCATTGGGAAGAGAGACTGGATAAGTAATTCACAAAGAAACAATAGGAGGATATATGTATGCCTCCCAAATTTGCAACAAAATCTAGATTTAGGATTTTTGCCTGAAAATGTTTGGATAGATATTTCTATATCCCAAGTAGACTCCAGAAAATTTTTCTTCAGGCAGACAGCAACTGTTGGAGGTGTGACAAGGAAGAAAGGAAGAAAGGGGTAATTGGGAACATATTTGCTGGGAGTGTGGTGAACTGGCAGACTTTAAGGATTCCATGCAGGATGCACCATAAGAGATGCTGGGTGGGCAGATTGGTCTAACAAGGGAGATGATTTTTTGAGCTATAATACAGAATCGGAATTGTCTAGGCATGGTAAGGCTTTGCTGTGTCTAATGGTGACTGTCAAAAAAGCAGTTACTACAAAATGGAAATCAAAATCTAAACCAACTATACTGAAGTAGTGACTATAGTAACAGAGGTAAAACAACTGGAACTGAGATATTTAGAAAAGGGGAGGAACAAACTACATAGGAAAAAATGGGAATTTTGCAAAAGAATACATACAAGGGAGGAATGCAGTTTAAAAGGCAGCAGAACGTAAATGAGCTATGTAATGTTTGACTGAAAAAGATTGGGAAGATTACAAGTGATGTATAATGTTTGCAACTGGGAGTGTGTCAGTATGGGTTGTGATGGAAAATGCTTGAAACTAGGATTGCGTCTGTGTGGTTTGTTTTCATTTGCATAACTGTATGATTGCCTTGTTTAAAAAGAAAAAATGATGTAATGTTGCTTAGGTGTATATATGATATATAGCAATATATGTGAAGTAAAATGTTTATGTTAATTATAGTGTAATTACTTTTATATGAATGTAAATTTGCCTATGTCACAAACGATAATTCAATAAAGATGTTTCGAAAAAATAAATAAATAAATAACCTGGATCAAACTTCTAGACAAACTTATATAGTCAACTAATCACTGCTCATAACTTTTTAAAATCTCCTCAAAATGCCCAGCATTAAGAAGCACTCCACAGTACTACTGACCCACCAGAGGTCTTTGTTCTAGCATACAAATCCTATTGGCTGTCAGTAAATCAAATAACACTCCTGGAAATTCCCTCTTCTCACACTATGTGTCAAAGTGACGGAACAGCATAAATGCTCATATTAAACTGATTGAAAAGGTAAACAACTTCAAAAATCTTGCTCAAACAATATCTAAACCAATCCTGGCTCTAATAATCCTGCTAGTGGACCTAGTCTTCTCTTAGTCTTTTACACTGCATGTGCTCGGACTTTCTTAATATTGTATTTTCTTTCTGTCTCCATGTATACAGCCATTATATGCATAACTATGCTTCTTAACACCAAGTTTTTTAGCTTTAACTCTTTCTCTACCTGATAACAAAAAAAAAAAAAACCAATTTCTTTCTTCTGCTCTGTCTGTTCATCCTTTATCTCTCCCCTACCTTGTCTATCTCCCATCTCTAACATTAACTATAGCCACTGTAATATTTCAGTATAACTATTCTCAACCTAGTAAATATATTATTACTAATGTTATAGAATTGTATAGTTGTTGTGACCAAATATACTCATATAAAGTATTGTCACTGAACCTATTTTAAACTCTACTGTAAAAAGTTTAACAATTACGTATTCATGTAATTTTGTGGAGTTTTTCTTCCCCAGGCCTCTCCTGAAAATGGGCAGTGCCCAGTCAAACATTCCCAGTCAATAAAAACAGACAAATAAATTAATATCTACATACAAACATACATACATACTGGGGTGGCAAGAGACACTGATACCAAGGATACTTTTCAATAGAACTATAAATCACTTAAAATTTTAATGAGGCAAGACATTTTGCATCCTGAAACATTTTTTGAACGATATCAAGTATGAAACTCTTAATGCCTGGCATTATTGACTAACTGCAATTGGCCAGAATTTATGAGAGACTGGGCAAATATAACAAGCAAGAGTAAGGACGTTCTGCTAAAATAGGGACAATTCACAGGCATGGCTGGTGTGTTCATGTGTGTGTGTGCGTGTGTGCGTGTGTGTGTGTGTGTGTGTGTGTGTGTGTGTGTGTGTGTGTGTGTGTGTGTATGTGTGTGTGTGTGTGTGTGTGTGTGTGTGTGTGTGTGTGTGTGTGTGTGTGTGTGTGTGTGTGTCTGTGCATGTGTGTGCGTGTGTGCACGTGTGTGCATGTGAGTGTGTGTGTGTGTGTGCGTGCGTGTGTGTGCGTGTGTGTATGTGTGTGTGTCTGTGTGTGTGTGTCCATGTGTGTGTCTGTGTGTGTGTGCGTGTGTGCGCATGTGTGTGTGCCTTTACATATGTTCATCTATGGTTGAGTGGCAGTGCCATGCTTGGGCCACCAATGGTAATTACTAGAGGAAAGTGCTGATTAGTGCTAGTGGTAACTCCACATAATGCTGTCACATAGAAATTAGGTGATAATGAGGACCTTGCACATGGTGGCTAATCATGTCTTTGAATGATATTTCCTGCACCCACATAGACTGCTCCTTTTGACCACAGCAGTTTACATGAGACAAGGGATATTTTTTGGAATCCTTGCTTTTGGTAGAACAATAATCAAAGGAGGGACATCCCTTAGGTTGCAAACACATTTTTTGTTTTTGCAGGAAGCACGATCCCTTGCACGCCCCCCTAAAAAAGCGTCACAGAACTACATATTCATAATACATATGTATATACCAAGAAAGAGGAAAAACACAACACACACTTCCAAGTCTGTCTGCCATGAGAAAACACTAGCAATATTTTAAGTCTGAGGTTCTAAGTGTTGCTCAGCTATCCAGTGACAAACAACAAGGGTCCCATAAATGTTTCAAGGTAATTTTCTTAAATGGCATTCTGGATCTGAGTTACATAAGTTCAGTGTCCAAGCTCATGTGGTAGTGGTGGTCCACAAATGGCATGTTGAAATTTGAGCTGAAAATATTAAACTGGATATTTGTTGAAAATATTATTTTAAAAATCATTTTCCCCTAGTTTTATCAGTTATTTAGTGGAACTATCATAGTCACAGTTCTGGGGATAAAAGTGTTTTATTTCTGGTCTATCCTCATTTTTTTCATTTTTGAAGATATTTTTACTTTTTTACTAAAGATGTGTGAAATCTGACTGCAGTCTTGTTCCACTTCAGGTCATAGTTAGTGGTGGCAGAAATAATGGATGGTATTCAAGTCAAACTGCACATTGTACAGTATGATGTTGTGCCAGAATTGAAAAGATGCAGTTAGACAGCAATTCAGGCAATTATCTATGAGGCAGTGGGAAGAAGAAAATGCAAGGCAGTGTAATGAAATGTAAATAAAGAAGTATAGTCTAAAGTATGAGGAACAGGCCAAATATATGAGGTGAAAATCTGGGCATTTGAGAGGTATGTGGGCGCATGTACTAATTCATGAAGTTTGCAGCTAAGTGTTGTCTGTAACTTAGTGATTTGACATGTATTACTGAGAGTTTTATGGATATTTGCAAATGGTTTCAAAGATATAACTACACTGGCTGGACAAGCAGTGTCCTTCTAGAGTCATTATACACCTCAGTTTTGTGATATTTCTCCCACAACAAACATATACAAATGATGTGTGCTGTTATAGTCATATCTTTAATGTGTTGAAAGATCACAGAAAAAAATTACAAATGTATTTTATATATATATATATATATATATATATATATATATATATATATATATATATATACACACATTTGAGTGCAAAAATGTGGTTAGAAAATTACCATGAGTAACCAGATCTCATTGGCAGTCTGATGCCATTGTGATTACTGCAGTTCTACAATGAAACCACAATGTTTAGAGCCCTAAGAAGATCTAAATCATAGTGGTAAGGAGGAATGGTTGATGAGTTAAACAATCCTAACAGTCTGCAAATTCTGCTGTCAACTCTTGAGTGCAAGTTGTTAAATTTTGGTATGAAATGGTATATTGCCTGGTGTGTTGGAGGTCTATAGCATACAACGCACACACTAGAGACTGTGGACTGAAGGGCCATCTTCCATTACATAGCTGCCAGTCAGCATATATATTTCCTGTACTTAACTCTTCTCATCTTAAGTACATGCAGGTCTGGCTGTCACTACCAATCTATTTAGCAGAGCCTCAGCATCAGCCTTCTAGCTGAGAAGCATATAAAATGCAGGGGTGGCAGATGTGCATTATATCTGGTACTACAGAGATAGAAACAATATAGATGAGACGTAGTAAAGACTTCATATCATGAATTCTTTACTCCTACTATACCATATATGATACACACCTTTTATCTCCCCACTACACACATTCTGTTTAAATATTTCTTCACGTGTTGTATTTTGTGTTTTCCACTTGTTTGCAGTTTTCACTTTTATACATTTTACCATACTGTAGTACTTGGACATAAACATTTTTTGAATGAGCTTTATTTTGTAGGCATATTGGGTTCTTCAAGTAAGTATTTTTTTTTCCTTTTCCTTGATTTTTATTCACCTTTGGTATCTCTTGATTAAACAACATTATTTTATTTAACATTTGTTTCAAGAAAGTCTGACTGGGACAGAGCCCATTTTCAACAGAGGCCCAGGGAGAAATGGTCCAGACACATCATTGGAATGTGGGAGGAAACCAGTGCACTTGAAGGAAGGCCACACAAATGCAGGGAGGACATGCAGACTCTGCACAGAAGGCATTCCATCCAATAATTGAACTAGAGAACATCTTACTATGATGCGACAATACTAGCTGCTGCAGCACCGCGCCTTTTAGATTTTTGTCTGAATTTTTTTCTGTTGTTTTTAATTTTGTTGGCTGGGACTTATAAGACTTCCTTTTCTTTCTTTTGTCATTTTTCTCTAAAGTTGAGGAATGATGACTAAGTAGAGACAATATTACTCATGAGCTTCTTTTAATATATTTAAAATTCTTTTTACATATGTTGTAGTTGGTCCTGACTTAATTGGAAACTAAGTTACTTTTTTTTTTGGGAAGCAACATCAAGTCTGTTTCAAGTCTATTTCATGTATAACAATATGTTAGGGATCAAGAAGACAGGGAAGGATGGTGGGAATTGGTCAGTCGGAATGGAGCTTGGTTTGGCAATGTCAACTTAACTACTCCAAAGCCGACAATATCGAACACCTGAAAGAGTAAAACACTGCATCCCGAAAGTCCCTACCACTCTGGACCCAGGAACAACTGCTAACATGGGTCACAAAAGAGGGCATATTCAATTGTGGCAGTGTCGATCACCTTATTTATATATATATATATATATATATATATATATATATATATATATATATTTATATCATATATGATGCAGTCATTCCTTCTAGTCAAAAGGTATAATCATCGATAGTACTGCTGATGTAATTAGTCCAAATGAACATAGAAGTTATCAGAAAAATGTTGTCGGAAGTGATTTCGACTTAATTGTGTAGAGTAAAAGCATACTGTCATCTGTGTTTTTAGGAGTGGTTGATATATGAATATGTGTGACTTGTATTATAGGTTTTCATACTGTGCTATGTGGTCAGTATCATGTTAGGAGGTGTGTTTCATAACCTTTAGTAACAGAATGCCAGCATTTCTTGTTTTTCTTCATTCTATATAAAGTACAATGTAGGTATGCAGATTCAGTGCTTCCAAATGACATCTTAATGTGTCAGTCATACCACAGTGGACAACTTGAGATAAAGGAGGTCACACTGAAGTCAGGATACCAACTATTATGGCAGCATTGACTACAGTACGGTACCCGTGATGTCTTAGTGACACCATTGACATTAGCAATACATAATGACACTAGCAACATAGCGGCTATTTTTATAAATGTGTGTAGTATGTTCGACTGTCTTATCAATGCCATGTGGTAGACTGCTTTGGTGCAATCACAATACATACTCAGCATAGTTCCTTTGTATAGAATATGCTCAAATGTAGAATGTCTGCTGTTATAGTTGTATGTCCTGCTTGAAATGGTATTGTTGCAGTTTTTAATCACTGGAGCAATACCAAGTGCTTGCTAGCTTAGTTGCTGATAGTAGATGTTGTATGTTTGCAATGTTAAATGCTGTGACTGTGGATTGGAAAAGTTAAAGATAAGTGTCAGATGTCTGCTAGCAAAGATGCAGGTACTAATTGTCATCCTTTGTATATATAGACATAGATATATATATGTTCCTATGGTACAGTGTTTGATTCAGCCTTCATTTGCCAGCTGTCTGAACTTGACCAAGTCATGTAACCAGAAAGTACTTTGCTCCAACTGGGAATTTGGGCTAGGCTCCTTAATGGTCTCCCTGCATGCATGCCTAGTACTGATTCATGAATTTATGAAGCTATAAATGGTCACCATTGCATCCAATTCCCATAGTGCTGGACATTGCTACCATCCATTCCAATGAAAAGGTGCAGACAGCACTTGCTGTATTACATCCTGAGTGACCAGCAAGCTATACACCATGCTTGTGTGAGCAGAGAGACTGGTCAGGAGCTGGACAAACTGTGTTGACAGCAAACAAAACATAGGGAGGTGCATGACATGCCCATTCTAGTAGCTACTAAGGCATGTGAGCTTTAACTGTCATTGCTTCAGAGACATTTTACTGACCCACTAGGGTTATATTAGAGATATCAAAGATGTCGGCCTCATGAAACTTGAACTCTTTCCAAGATATTAAGCCACAGCAATATATTGTTCCCAAAGATTGCAGATGGGACCAACACCAGACACGCATTTTTGGAACATTGTCCACGTTCCTGAAGTCTTGAGAAGCATTGACTGCACACACATTGCCATCAAGACCTCAGTTAATCCAGGAGGACTGCATTATTTTAACAGGAAGGACTTCCACTTCCATAACTGCCTGGTGGTCTTTAATGTACAGGACATTTATTCATAATGTTCCTGTACACCACCTGATAGACACTATGATTCTTATACCTGACACACATCTGACATAGACTGACAAGTCTATACATGCAGGTACCATGCAAGCATGGAGCAGGTCACATATAATCTGTTATTTATTGTGTGCTACAAGTGATGCCTTAAAGATCTGGTTGATGATCCTTATCCACAACTTTCAGACCATGCAGGAAATTACTAATAATGCAGTACATGCCAAAACATAATGCAGCAGATGTTTGGTCTATTCAAGGTACACTTTCATGGCCTCCAAACATCAGTAGGGGTGCTGCAATACATTCCTGAAATCTTCAGCAAGATTTGTTTGTTTGTTGTGTGTATAATCCTTTCAAACATGGCATTGTGCTTACAGCTAGAACTGTAGGTTAACATCTTGGCAGGACCTTTCATAGCACTTAAACCAGCAGTGTAAGGGCAGGGTTCAGAGTCAGGTGAGGGTGACACAGCAGAAGTACCACACCTGAGGCTGAGGCAGGCTGAACACCTTGTAAACTGACAATGAAGTGGTACCTGTTCCAGAACTATGTGCTATCCATAACTCTCAACCTCTTAGTGCTATAAATATGGACAAAGCTTGACAAAATGGGGGACAAAGGCCCAAAAATAGGGACAGATTTTAAATATTGCTCTTATAAACTTAGAAAGCTGCTAGAATAACAAGATTGTGTTGACGTGTATTTTTGAAGGATTTGAAGTCTGACACTCAAATTCTTTATTTAGTGACTTCAGTCCCTAGATCATCCCAGTGATTTGCCAGAAAACCACAAAATTTATGAGGAACAGACCAAAAATATGAGGCATAAATCTGTGCATTCTGCAAAAATCTGGACAGTTTAGAGTTATGGCACTTTAGCAAGGACAACACTGAATGAAATTATGTAAATTTTATCACACTTAGACTATGTATGGTATTATTTGAGCTGGCAAAACTGTGTATTATGCAATCCTATAACAACATATGTTAGGAGATGGCATGGCACAGTCAGATTCCCTTGTGCAGGTGGTTGGGGGAGGACAGTGACAGCTAATTGCAATGCTATAATAGGGGGTAAGGTCATGTTCAAAGGGACAAAGTGATATGTGTTGGCAACAATTTGAGATGGAGAAGAGCCAAGGAAGGTGAACGCATTAGTGTTGTACCATACACTTCCATGGCCTCCATGGGGCTCAGGAATCACATCCTCAAGTGGTGAGGTCAAACTGACACAACTTTACCACTGGCATCATCATCCACTGTTATGGCTTGAAGATCTGGGGATTGATATGGTTTATAGCAGGGAAGGGACTTCCTCAATGAAATAAAAAAATGAGACATTTGATTACATGGTAACTTTATAACAATTGAAGTTAAGGACTTGTTTTTCATAATAACACAAGATGTGGGTTGAAGTGGTTCAAGGAAGTATTATTACTAGACAAATATATTTCTGTGAGAGAGAGATAGTTATCATTATAGAATCCATGAAGTTTATTCTGAATAAAAATGTTATTCAATTTGAGGGTGAATATTATCACCTAACTACTGGAGTGGCAACGGATACGGCCTGTGCCCCCTTCTTTCAAAATGCAGTGTTACTGCACTGAGAAATTAATTTTGTGTTTAGATCAGAAATGTTTGCATGCTGCCATGACTAAAGGACAATGGCTGACTTGTCTGAGGCATTTGGAATTAACCAGTAAATATGCAGGTCAGTGATCCAGGCATAATCAGCATCATGGCAGTAGTTGGCATGCTCCATAGATCCTGAATGGTAAGTAGAGTATGGATAGTGGCATGGAGTATGTATAGGTACAGGAAGCAGACCACTCTTCTGAGGCCACTAGTGGCAAACAATCCTCCCATTGGTGCTTCCATGAGATACATTGCAACTGCCTTCTGATCTGCCTCCAGCAGATATGCTTTCACAAGATCTACAAAAGTGTATCCCTATGCATGGAGTTATCATTTTGTTTTTTAATGAACATGGGAGACTGTCCATGGTTATGTCAGCTGTTACAGAATACAGAGCTCTAGAGTGGTGTGCCAAGAACAGCAAGGTTATCTTGTTCCTCCTGCACACATACTTTTAGGAAAGCCCACTAGGGAATTATGATTGGCACTTGCAGAACTTGCAGAAGGTGGACACCCTGGCACAAGAGTGCCAATATTGTAAGTGATGCCACTGTCATAACCCATTCTAGTGAGTAGTACCAACATGATTACAGTGACCTGAAGATGTGTCATCATGATTTACTGTGACAATGGAATACAGAAGCTAGTGAAAGACAGCCAGAGATGCACTGTAAGCATTTTTTCCAGAAGTGTTATATTTTAGTATCCTGCCAATTTTAAACATGTACTTAAGACTGCATATTTTTTACATGGTGAAGGAGCATGACCTGAACATGGCATCGTGTCTTTAGACGACAGGCTCAACACTCTCCTGAAAGTGTGGTATTTGTAATGTCTGTCCTGGTACACTACAGAACTGCAGTTATATTGCTACAATGTGGGTGCAATCATTTTTTTCCATTATGTAGCCCTTTTACAAGTGAAAGCAGACGAGGTGAGGCCATGCTTACCTCAGTCTACACAGGTTCTGTTCTAGTTCTGTGTTCCCAGTGGCCACCAAGACTGCGTCTCAGTAAAGTGTCTTGCTGAAGATGACATACAGTTTCACTGGTGCCTTCTATGACCACTTCTTAGGACAGGGAGCAAAATCTTATGTTTTCAGAATTGTCCAGATGGGTCTACCCCAGTCTCCTAGCATGATTTGTGGTGACTAGGTTACAGAAGCAGCTGCACACTTGCCTAGACAGTGTGAAATACATTGTAGTGGAGATGCATGACTGGGAGGTCTCACATACTAGGTGACTGAAACAGCAAATAGCTGATAGCATCAGCTACCCACCTGAGTCATGTCTGGGTATGTTGAACTCTGGGACATCATGGCATCCAGTTAAGCCAGGACTTACACTATCCCCATCCATGTATGTTGCCTGCCTTGTATGTTATTCCCCATTTCCTGTTCACTGCACATGCCTCCAAGAAGCACTTGTCCATCCTCTTTATGCATGTGTTCATCCACTGTCCTCCCTATCTTTTATATGCCTATTGCCATTGTCTTTCTTAATATAATTTTTACTTCTACATAGCAGCACTAATGCCTGCCCTTCTTCTTCTTGTAGCTCATCTGCAACATTCTCTCACTACGTTATACATCTTCTCTTCTTTTCTATCTATGAATAAAGGTGTCTTCCTTCAAAAAAAAAAAGAAAGAACGCCTACACTTGCTCTTGACAGCTTTGATACGTCATGGTTTCCCTTGTAGTTTTCGCACTGCCTACCACATTTCCTCTCCATTTTATGATGAACAAGGTTGAGACTGTGACATGCACTTCCATGATGATCTATCTGCTGCCTGCTAAGATGTCTTTCTTGTACCAAACAAGCAAGAGATGCAGCTATGTGGAACTACATTGCATGCATGAGAGCACATTGACTAGTCTGCCTTCCTTATGACATGCATCACATTGGTCACACACCCTACACTAACATTACTTCACCCATCACAGAATCATAGACTGTAGAAGGTAACTAAACCATGTGGCCATTTATACCTTGCTAGTACCCTCCCCCCTTTAATCCTTGCCTCCTCTTTCCAAGAGTAATAGGCCAGACATACCTAGGGTGAATTTATGAATGCCCATCCAATTTCCTAACTTGTTCTTAAAGGCAGTTAATGTGTCACATTGCTTGATCTGAGGAGGAAGTCTGCTCCAGAGAAGGGGTAGCCACTGCTTGACAAATCTGTCTCACCATCTTGATTTGTTTATTTGCTGAAGCAGGTTCAGATCTTTGGTTCTAGTGTTCACTAGACTGTTTGATTTGTGGGGAAAGAAGAGGTCTTGAGCAGAAAGACCCCTAATGACATGAAAGACACAGATCACCCGTAAGGAGTCCTTAGGACAATGAATACATGGAAAAGGCCTCCAACCCCTCTTGGTGTCTCTTGTTTAGTCCCATGATATATATTTTTTTTAAAGGGGGTTGATATGTCTGATTAGTGCAGAATATATACGGGTAAGGGCTTTTTTGGGTCTAGAGGAACTAATTGTGATCAGCTGCAGCAGCTAGAAGGATTTCGTAACTAGTACTGTGAAATGATGATCAGTTATCTTCCCATTTTTCAAGGTCTGTCACAACATCTTTGATTTGGAGCAGGAGACTTTCTATATTATCATCTCTACAGAATGTTTGTTTGCTAAAGGCAATGGTACTGCATTTTTAGTATTACGTTTTCACCCATTATTAGAGCACCAGCTACTAAATGTGTGAAGTTCAGTTTGTAGCTTCTGCACAACAGAAGTAATAACTCCCAGCTTACAATCATTTGCAAACTTGGCTAACCCAAGTTCCCCATTTTTGATCTAGAGATCAGAGAAGAATATGACAAAATAGCAGAGTTCCCAGCACAGATCCCTGTGGTACCCCACTGGTTACTTTTATGATATCTGAGGACATGCCTGCCACCTTCACAATGTGGATTCTGTCAGCCAATTAGCTATCCATTTTACTACATAGGGATCAGTTTGGGGTGCATTTAGTTTGCTGATAATGTTGAAGTGTGCTATGGTATCAAATGCTTTGGCAAGCCCAAGGTATGCTGTACAAACAGGGTGGTCACTGTCCACTGCTTTCTTTACTCTTCCAAAAAATTCACCATATTCATTTTACAGAATCTACCTGTAACAAAGCCAGACTGTTGAGGGCAAAGTCTTATAAGGTTTGTTATATCTTAGCTTATCAGGTCTGTTAGGTGAAGATTGTCAGGCTGATGGGTCTGTAATTTCTGGGGTCAGTGGTGGGGCAACTCTTGAGAAATGCCATCACCACTGTTGCATGCCAAACCTAGTGGACAAAAACAGTGGATAAGTTTGACCTTGATTTGTGAGCCTTTAGTTTTGGTATACATTGTAATGAGCTTTTACTTTTCATTATATTTATTTATACATGTGAATCACCAGGCTGGTTTGTTCTTATGCTTCCCATTATGTTTAGTTCTGATAGCGACTGACATTTTTATAAAGCTTTCTAGTAAGCAAAGAATTTATTTGCATAACTAGTAGATGTGTCAACATTTTGAGGGTTACAGTTATACTTGAACTTAAAGACTTCATCATAGACTTGTGGGAAGTGTGTATGTTTGAAATCTTTGAATACTGTGATACTTCATCTTCTGGTTTAGGGTCTTAGAAAGAGAAGATTACCAATTTATGGTTAGACTTGACTGGGGAATGGTGTACTAGTTGGATAGTGCAAATATATGCCTAGCGCTGCTTTTTACATTAGTATTGCATTTCCCTTCAATTAATTTATGCAGCCCTTTGGCACAGTCATTGACATAATTCAGTGATTCATACATGTCTCGTTATCAGGTTCTTCAAAAATGATCCCCTCAAAAAAATGGTGAGCAGCACTCGTCTAGGTATCTCAACCACTGTGTGCAGCATCTGTCTCTTTCGCTTAGATATTGTAACCCATTTCTGAGTTTTTTTCTTCTTTTTTTTCTTCTGTTTGTTAACTAGGCAAGCCCACTGGATAAAGCATCCCTTTTCAGGTGCTACCCATGAGTACTGTCTAGTTAAATGACTTGTACACAGTAAGCAAATGGAGGTGGAAGGTATCAAACACTATACCTTTGACTGGACAAGAAGCTTATCATGACTTTATTACCTTAATTGTTTGCATTAACTGACAGACTATTTCAGTATTGCTTTCAAGAACTGTCACTTTTTGAAACTTTTTTGAACATAATATTTTCAGGGCTGTCTTTGTATTTATTTTTCTGCTAGGTAACAGTAACAATAAAGTGATTTCTTCCTCTCAATATTGAAACAATAAAATAAAAACTGGAGGCACATTACTGTAAAATCTGTAATACACTTCTCTGAAAATAAGCATAAACAATTACATAATGATTCTAAATAATGGACTCCATTCATTTGTAAGTAGGGAATGCATGTATAAAATAACATTTATGTTAAGTTATTCAAATTTGCAACTGAAATTTAATTTTTGCATTATATATGCATGTCAAGAATAAAACCAGAGCATGCATTTTTGCAGATGTATAGACATTCCAATGTAGTTTTATTTATTTGCATGGCCTCTTCATAATAACATTTGCCCACTTTATATCTAAATCAGGATTTGGTTAATGCATTCATTGTAAATGGTGTATCATTTCAAAACTAAATCATAACATACAAACATAAAGACATTTTACACGAAATGCATTTTTCTGTATAAAACATAAATGAATAACAAATGATACTTATTCTATAATTAGTAATAATGATGCACTGAATAACATAATTTCACAGTAATTTGTTTAGTATTTCAGCTCCTTTTTGATGAAGACTAAAAACTTTTGTAATACATACCATAACTTAAGTAAACCTCTGAACTAGAGGATCTAAAAAAATGTTCAAGCATTCCAGAGGAAGAATGCTTCTGTACTTTTAAAAGAATTTTATACATACAGACTATGAGTAGCACGATGCTTAAGATTTTCTCTAAGATAGCATTTTTATGCAGATCATTTTCTCTTCGGATCATTCACAAGCTGAAATAGATATGCAATTAGGTTTTCTTGAAAGAAGTTACATATGAAATACAGTGTATGGTACATTTTCTAAAATCATTTACAATCGCTAATCTAGCAAATGCTTTTATTCCAATTTGCCATATTTTTAAAGTTGCAATAAAAATAAAAGCACATTATATCTGGCTTGGCCTGTAAGGCATGATTTAATGCTACACTTTCATTTTAGGTGATAGCAATTTTATAATATCTTCTTTATATTCATGCACACATTTCAGGTGCTTTGGCATATTTCCATTATATAAAACTGTCATAAACTGTCACATGTTATTATATTTATTAAAAAAGATATGCAGGACACACAGTAGGAATAAAGAATGAATATGTAATGTCATATAATCTAACCCATTTGAGGTACTTTAGTGCAAGGACAATGTATCAAACGCACTTGCTATTTCATATTATTGCTTTACTTTGCCTGCCCATGATACTGTGAAAATATCAACACTGAAATATTTCTTTTGGCACATAGGGCTAATCCTTTGTGATGTTATCAGGCTTCCATTAGTCACTATTTTTCATTTACTTCTGTATGTGTCTAAAATTCTGCTTCAGAGTGATAGAAAGGCCAAACGATTCCAAATGACAGCGGCATTTGAATTAGTATAAGATATTACTGAATGGTCATTCATTGCATGCTAAGATCACCACAGAGGTTACTGTTTAGCCATGAATACTTTTACAGATAGACTAGTTGTGGTTAAAATAAGTGAACAAATAGCATAAATAACCTTAATAAACTAGATGCTGTATCAAATAACATTTCACCATGGTCACGGGATGTATGCCAGGGGCTAAAAAATTATTTTACTTTAATAGTGCTATAACTCACCTACCTGTATCAAATGACATTATGTATAAGTAGTCACACTCATACCTCTGAACTGTCCAGATTTTCACAGAATGTCCAGATCTTTGTGTCATACTTTTGGTCCATTCCTGATAACATTTGTGGATTTCTAGTAAATAACTGAGATTTGAAGTCACTAAATAATAAAATACATTTGCATTTCAGACTTCATGTCCATCACAAAATGTATGCTAACATAAATCCTGGGTGTACCAGTAGGAGAGTGCATGTAGATGCCTAGTATTGCTTTTTGCATTAGCATTACATTTCTCTTTATTTAATTTATGTAGTCCTTTGGCACATTCATTGACATAATTCAATGTTTAATACATTTCTCATTATTTGGTTCCTCACAAAGGATCTCCTCAAAAAATAGGTGAGCAGCTCTTGGGTTATTCTGTTATTCTAGTAACTATCTAAGGTTATAAGAGGAATATTTAAAATCTAGCCCTATTTTTGGGGCTTTCCCCCAACCCCATTATTTTAAGCACTGAAAGTCTGAGATGTATGGGCACACTGTATCATATGAAATAACTTTTCTTTAAGTTATTTATTGACTTTTTTGTTCCTGTAAACTTCAACTGGTCCAAAGCCCTTTTACAGCAAAGGCCTGAGAAGAAAAGCTACAAATTTGCCAGATTTACTAACAAAGCACCCACCATATGTCAGCCCTCTGACTTACAAAAGTATAAAGAACTCAGAAACCTGACAAAGAAACACATTTCTAAAGATAAAAAGGAATTCTACCATAACCTTCCCATAGCATTAAAATCCAACCCCAATAAATTTTGAAATTCAGTCAACAAAATACTGTACCCTGGAAATCCTTCCTTCACTAATCCCTATCCAAACAAGACACCTGATGAAACTGCCACTATCTTTAACGCCTTCTTCATTGATACTGTATCAAAGATGATTGACGCAAAACCTCCTCCTTCTATTATTCCCAATCCCTCTTCTCCGCCTCCTAGTACCAACTCCTCTACATCCTTCTATCTGTATCTACTACCTATATCAAACAACTGCGCTCCAAATTAAAATCGTGCTCTACCTCTGCTGATAATATTCCTTCCTACTTTCTCCAGCTTGCAGCTGATATTCTTGCTATCCCTGTATCCATCCTGATCAACCGCTCTATCTCTGGGTCCAAAGTTCCAACTATCTGGAAAGAATGTTACACTCTTCCCATCCACAAGGGAGGTAACTCCCAATAAATAGCTAATTTTAGACCTATAGCGATTTTGTCACCACTCTCCAAACTACTCAAAAAATGCATACACAAGCAAACTCTGCAATACCTGATACAGGGAAACCTACTTACTCCTACTCAGCATGGTTTCCGCCCAAAACACAGTACACACACTGCTCTTATCTCCTTCACGAACACTATTTCCCAGGCCTGTGATAACAACAAACATGTCTCCTGATTATTTCTAGATGTTTCAAAAGCCTTCGATACCGTCTCATACCCTCTACTCTTAGCAAAACTGTCTAATCTAAATTTCTCCCCGATTACTGTCACCTTATTTTCTAGCTATCTCTGATCAACTACAATCAGTAAAATGGCTCTCTGCACTCTCCCATCCACTCCCTGTCAAAATGGGTGTTCCCAAAGGATCTATTTTGGGTCCAATACTGTTTAATATTTTCATCAATCTACTCTATACTTCATGCACCCAGTCATCTCTCGTACAATATTTAGACGATTCTACTGTGACCACTATCTCTGATTTTCCCTCTAGTCTTATCTCTTCTACTCAGGCTGCTTTACATCAATGGAAACATGGCTTACCAACAACCATATAATCCTCAACCCTAAAAAAACAAACTCCTATTCTTTCTTATGAAAACTCTTAATCATCTAAAATCCTCCTTCACTATTCTGTCTGTCAATAACACCCATACATTACCAGAAACTAGCACCAAACTCTTTGATGTCACTATAGACAAACTATAGACAATCAACTTAAATTTGACTTGCACATCAATAAATGTATTAATAAGACCCATAAGAAGCTAGGCCTTCTATACAGAAATCAAACGTTTCTTACTCCCAATGCTAAAGTAACCCTCTGTCACACTTACCTCCTACCTAGTCTACTATATGGCTCTCAAATACTCACTAACCTTAATGCCACACTACTAGCAAATCTAAACTCTACCTATATCAAAGTAACCAAATTCTGTGCCCAACACACTTATACAACCCATCACTGTGTCTCACTTAAACACTTAAACTGGCTCAAATTACCTTACCTGCTTCTTCTCTCTCATCTTCAGATTATACACCCTGTGCTATACAAACCCTCATTCTGCCCTAGCATATCTACCTTAATATCCCATTATACGCCAACAAGATCACTCTGTAGCTCAGACCAAGACCTACTACTTATCTGTAAACCTAGGAACAATAGTGGATGCAGTCTATATACCTATCATGCTACCATTGCATGGAACAATCTTCCACTTCAAATTAGACTACTAAAACTCCCAAAACAATTCAAAGCAGCAGCCAAAGAACACCTAAAAACTCTCTGGTCCTGCCTCTGTACTCACCCCCCTTAAACTGCACCTCCTCCTTAAACTGTTCACTAACTGTCCTCTAACTTTAACTCTCATCTTCTACATTCTAACATCCTTTACTACCTCTCCCTAAGTGTCCTGTCTACTTCTTTCATTCTAACCATCTTTTCTTTCCAGTGTCCTAGCCTAACCTCTCTCATCCTTTGTATCCCTATAAAACAGTATACCAGAAATATACCAGAAATATAACAATGCTCATATTGTATAACATTTGTAAGACTATACTGAAGGAATGCCTTATCTACATTCCTATTTTAATTATGACTGTAGATATTTGTTTGCTTGAATTATTAATGCCATTAGTAATTGTCAATAATTTGACCCTATCATTCATGTTATCACTTCTACTATAAATTTTGTCTATTGTATTGTATGAGTGTTTTGGAGCTTTTTCGGCCCTCTGCCGAAAAAGGGCTATCTCAGCTCAGTCGGACTATTCCCAGTCAACAAATGTAAATTAAATAAAAAATATGAATTTAATTTCCACTGACATGGAAATGACTACTATGACTATAAAGCTGATACATCTGTTAACAGTTAGTGTGCAACAGCTGTAGAAATTCATATACACAATATTTTACTCAGTGAATTTTGTACAGTGATCCCAGGTATATCAATAATGAAATATGATCAAAAAGAGTGTAGTACATAGACCAAATACAGATACATGTCTATTGCAATGGTATATACATGTTTTTTGTTCTTTTAAAAAATGCACTGTTCCATTTGGGTAATACAAAAAAAATAGATATGCAAAGCATATGCCCAATCATAGTGGAGTAGATTAGAACTGTGGCTTGTGGAAGCATTACAGTTCACAGTGCCTGATTGTTTCATCACTTAAAGTGCTGTGGGTCTTTAAATAAAAAATGACTGAGCTGATAGTGTAGTGTGTTCACTAGGAAATGTTCAGTTGGATTTAATACTGCCTCTGAGGTCAAGCTACTTGGAGTGAAAGAAAAAGGTATCTTTTTTGTACTATAGTTTCCTTTGCTATATGTTTATGTGATCTCAGAGGAAATTTATTCATGATGAAGAGCGGAATATTCAGAGTGTGGAATAGATCCCACATATTAGGGGGTCCAGGTGTGGCTAATGATGTTTATTGACTTTGTGCCATTTTTGCGATTTTTTGCAAATACAGTATTATTTCTTTATCTCATTTTTCTTGCAATATTTTGAATCCATGGGGCTCAATGTTTCATTATGATTTCATATGATATATAACAGAGGGATAGAGAGAAGGTTGTTTAATTGCAGGATTAGATTAGATAAATAAAAGTTGAAGATCCTCAGCGTAATTAATATAATATAATATTAAATAAACTTTATAAGCCGTGGTGGTACAGCGGTAGCATTGTTGCCTCACAGCAAGAGGTTCTCCTGTTCAATTCTCGGCTGGAGTGCCTTCTGTGTGGAGTCTGCATGTCCTCCCAGCAGTCGAATGGCCTCTGAAAGACATGCGTGAATGGGCATGCCTTCGCTGAAGGTTGGGCATTGGGCTGGCAACTCGGCACCATAAAAATCGACTGCCAATCATTAGCAGACCAGAGTTCTGCTGTGGGGACCCCTAACCAGAAAAAGCTGAAAAGACAAACAACAACATTAAATGAACTTTATAGCAAGAACAGATAGAAGAAGGGAATAGATCTGAGAGAAGGTAGCATGGAGTAGGATTGAAAACCAGGAGGGGAGAACAGTAATAACTTTGATCAAGAAATTTACTTTATGTCACTTGACATATTTAAACCAAACAACTAAATTTACTTTTCTTTAAAATTGACATCTTACTTGAATTTACTCCAATAAAAAAGGAGTTGTACAGAAGATTGGAAAATTGTAAATAACCAATTGCTGATATTTGGATCTTTAAAAAAAAAAATTTTAAATGATCTCACATGATTTTTATAGGATCATAGAATTTTATTTTTTATTTATTTGCAACTTATTTACCTGGTGAGATGAATGATCTGTTGACCCTTATCATATAATCCAGGCTCAAAGAAGAACAGAAACATAGTAGTAGAATATAAACGTTTAAGCAGACACTTTTATGAGAAGGTAATGCATAATATTCACACACAGTTGAATATATCCTACAAAGAGTAAATTCAGTTGTAAAGAACAGTAAGAAACAAGAAAATATACAGAGCTTAATAACATACAATTGGTAAAATGATAGCAATGCTGACAGATTGACTGTAAGTAATGCAAGTAATTTTTCTGCCAAATTAGCAGGTGGTATCTTGAGATTACTAACACCAAAATATGTAAATATACCAACCACACACACACACACACACACACATATATATATATATATATATATATATATATATATATATATATATGCAGTCATACTGCAGAGAATTATGAAATTGAATACTTAACATTTTTAATGCATTTGTTTCACAAACAGTGAGGGGATAGTTAATTGCAGTATTGCTGGGTGATTGAAAAATATTACAGTTTATAGCCAGTATCACAAATGAACTGGCTGTTCCTTTAATTTGGTTTGGAATATGTTAAGCTAATTTTGCATTCTAATATCGTTTGGAAGATGATTCCTTGTGGCAGGTCTAAGTTTGCAGAAGACTTTTTCGTTGATAGCTGTCTTAAATCTGTCTTAAAGCATGGCCTTAGTAATACTATTATCTTGGGAGTCTCTTAGGCTACAGATTAGTATGTGTTGTGTATTTAATATAATTGTTAATTTGGTTGCTTGATAGGATCCATCTGTGTATGTATTTCCATCCTGACACTAGGGAGCAGATAAGCAACAGGGTATTGTTTTGAAAACTGAAGTTATAGGATAAAACTTAATATCAGGAATGCAATGTCTCCTTTGGCACAAATACTTATGTGATGCTTTAAGGCAATTCTGACCTTGATTGGATACCACAAAAAATTAAGAATATTTCATTAAACTTTTTTATAATATATTTTTTTAGGTGATAGGAAAGGGGCCTAAATAATAAATAAATGTCTGTGAGGTAAGATCACTGAACTTCCAAGGTTTTTCAGTAGAAGGATTACAGCTGATTGAACCATTTAGTTCGCTCTCTATATTCAGTTAGGTAGCATGGGCACATATTCCAGGTGTTAGCACATTAGCTTAAGGGCAACACCTCAGAAAGGAAAAGCTCATGATTTTCTATATCAAAAGCCTTTAAACAGTCTAGGACAATTGACCTGCTAAGCATCTAGAAAAGATAGCTATTAAAAAAAAAAACAATAGTATAGTTTCACTGTCATGTCCAAGACTCATTTCATGCAGAGAGGGGGAAAGTAGGCAGTTCTTGTTTAGGTGTATTGATAGCTGCTGATGTATATGTTTTCCAAGCAATTTTGAAATGGAATATAAAGTGGCAATGGACTAGGACTGGTTGATGTCAACAGATGTTTTTCTTTACGAATAAGTGGTATTACTGAGGCTTTTGAGGTAACAGAAATATGGCATCATACAAGTAATTTGATGATGAGGATTGAGATAGGCTAAGAAATGTCTTCTTTGCTGTCCTTCTGGAAATATGGCAACATGATTTTTAAAGACAGATGTGAAATATTTAGGTTTCTGTGAGGTTTTTAGACTACAGAAATAAGATTTGAAGATAGGATTATATGCAGCACTGTTGCACGGTTGTCTAGTGCCCTGCATACTATCACAGTTAGCCTCTCCCCAGACCAAGGTTGAAGTTTAAATTCTAGAACTCAAATAGCTGTTTGCTACAGTTTGTTACACTGACTGTCTTCAAGTTCTCAGCTGATTGACTTTAAATGTATTTATTTATTTATTTATTGACATTTGATTATCAGGAAAGTCCGACTGGGTAGGAGCTCATTTTCAGCAGAGACCCAGGGAGAAAAGCTTCAAATTATTACAAAATGTTTCAAGAACAATAATTTTACAGTCTTCATAAATAAAACAAAAACACCTGCAGTTTAAATTATTATAACAAATTAGACATAATATAAAAACATTGGTTAAAAATCGATACAAGGTATATGAAAATCATTTAATATTTAGAGAAATGTTAGGCAGTTTATAGACAAATTAAAGGTAAGTTAGTTTAATACAAATAGGAATTGCAATATGGCATGAGGGAAAACAGGCTTATGGTATATTTAGAGAGAAAGTCAGGGAAGAGAATTTAATAGCAGTAAGGAAGTAAGTGAAGAAGGGAGAGTAAGGAGGTATAAGGAACGAAAAGATACCTGTTCACCTTTAGGGATATAGTTTATCCTGGATTTGAACAAGAACAGAGACAGATTTTAGTTCAGAAGTCTTTCAGAGTGGTTTTGAAAGACTTGAGGAAGTGTATAGACCTGATGGATGCAAGTAAGGAGTTCCAGGCATTAGCAACTTTGTATGAGTACAAACAATGCCCAGCAGATTTGCTAGGCTTGTAGACAGGAGTTTTGGTCACTAGATCACAATAAATAACTGGGAACATAGTTGTGTAGAATGTTTTTTTAGTGCTGGACAGGCAGAGAGATGCTGGATAAGTTTATAGGTGGTAAGTAGTTGTGTATGTTAGTTGATGTGGCAGTTCTAATCAATTTAGGCTTTGCAGTGCTATACAGTGGTGGGTTCTGAAAGGGGCATGTGCTGCAAATTTAGCACCTTTGTTATAGCATTGTTCAAGTTTAAATGTTTTAATATTTGGGTCCACCTGCAGCTGCAGACTATTTCCCAATTCATTATATTTCCTCCCTACTGGGTGAGAGCCATCCAAATGATTACTGCTTGTGCTTTCTGGGATGGTCACCACCTCATACACAGCAATGACTGCAAACCCTAACAGCTTGCACCTAAGGCAGATGTCCCTTTTGCACTACCCTAGTTAAGCCGTATGTACCGGGTTTAGGTCAATTGTTTAACTTTAAAATCTTTTGCATGACTTAAAAGGATCTACTTGATGTGATCCATGCTGATCTGCTAAAGGATGCCACATCAACCACACTGTTCTGCTGTCTCATCTGATCAACACTATATACACAATTCAAACACATTTGAAAGTATATTTGCAGGGGAGCTGTACAACCCAAATGCAGAGACAGGTGCTCTGTGCCCATGGCACCATCTCATTCTCTCTCTCTCTCTCTCTCTCTCTCTCTCTCTGTGTACATACAGTCTCCAGGATTGCATTAACTCAAACCAAAATGGGAAATATATTTTACCTTTTCTTCAAGATGGTGTGACATTAGAGTTACTATATTTAGAGACTGGAAGGTGCAGAGGCTCATTTAAAAAAAATGCACATTAATATTTAATATTTGGGCCCTCGCCCACCTGCATACCATTTCCCAAATCAATATGACTCATTTTATTTCCTCCCTTCTGGGTAAGAGCCATCTGCATTTAAGCAATCATTCAGCCAGCCATTAGGGGATTTTTTTTGTGTTGGTGCCCTAGAATGCCATCTGCGGGATGTATAACTGATTGAGTGATGGCTATGCAGTGGGAGTTGTCACCCATTTCTTTTAGGGATGTATCCTCCTATTAAGCAGGCTCACTCTCCCATATTTGATCAAATGGTTGCCACTAGGCTCTTGTCTCAACCAGAGATTTCTTAGCAGAAGAAGAACCCTTTGGCATGTCCTTCATTCTTTGCACTCCAGCATAGGTGAGCAGGCAAAGTCTCTTCAGTCCTATCCTTCTCAGGGTGGCTTCCCCAGTACTGATTGCATGATTTAAACCTTGGTCTTTTGGATTATTGTCAGGTCTCCAGCTACAGTGCCAGCTACACAGAGATTTAAATGTAATGTACTACAGTAGTCCACCATGCAGCAGTAAGTGCATCTGAAGTAGATTATAGTTAGTATGTTAACTTTGATCAGTTGAAGTTGAACCCATAGAAGCTTTACTGCTGACTGACTGTAGCAGGGAAGCTTTACTAACCTTGGATGCCACAGTTTTCCAAAGTACATCCGGTAGTTGTGATGTAATACATTAGACTCCTCACAATGTACTAGATACTTAATCATTAATTTTCTGATGTCTACTTTATTAGGGCAATGGATTAGGCTGCAGCCAATCCTGGTACTCAGTGGGAACAATGTAGAGAACCATTTCTGGACGGTTTGACTCTCCGTCACAGCCCTCCATACTTCTACTAAACATTCCATAGGGAATACTGAATGTGCTAATGATAAAATTAAATCCTGTGTTATATTCTGTACAACAAAGTTTGACTTTTATCTTTTAGATAATTATGTAAGATGAACAAAAAAATGACAATGTTTTCTTAGCTCATACCCTTTAATGTTAGGGTTTGTTGGATTTGATCATATACTACCTTTCAGCATAAATAAGAGTTGCTCATTATTGAATGCATCCCAGTTATAGTACAGAAGATCTTTCTTGCCTGCGACCACTCAACCTCCTGCACTCTTTTTCCATGAGGTTATTGAAGGTTCTCAGACTTTGAAAGGGGTCTTCTGTTGCTTGATTTGTGTTCACATCCGACAATTCTCTTCAGCCCCTCTCAATATGTAGCCCCCTAACACACACACAAAGGAGCTTTTAAGTGGATCATCCAAGGGCACCTTATTACTCAAGCTTATGTATAATGACTACTATTGTTGTTATACATATATTTTATATTTATTGATGGTTATCATCATACATTTTGATCTGTGTCTGGGTCTTATGTAATTTTGATTTTATGATCCTTGCTTTACAAGCACTTTAATAAACTGATTTTGGATCTGAATGTCATTCTACACTATATAGAAACCATATACACTTTTCCATACGTCCTGTTTTTGACTGAACTCCTTCAGTTTTACCTATTGCTATCAGCATATACCAGAAGTATACTTCTCAACTCTTCAAATATTTGTAGAATGTTTATACTTTTGCTTTATATTTTTGGTTTGGTCCTCATAAAATTAGTGTTTTTTATGACAAATCACTGGATGGAAGTCAGTAAATAAAGACATACATTTGCGTTTCAGACTTTATTTACTTCAGAAAATGCATGCTAACACAAATTCTGTTATTTTAGCAACTTTTTTATGAGCAATATTTAAAATATGTCCCTATTTTGGGACCTTTGTCCTCAACCCCCTTAGTGTAAGCTTTGACTAGATGGTTGAGGCACATGACCAGAAGGATCTCAAGTAACATTCTAAAAAAGAAAGCTGCTAGGGACTGAATCATCTTACTTTCAGTTGTAACAGATACCTGCCACTTCAAACAGACTCAGCTCTCATGTACATGTTTAAGAACTGATTACCTGGAAGAGCTTTTAAGCCAGCATACAACATCAGCTTTCAATTCATTTATACCACAACTTTTCTCCATAGATACATATATGTCAGAGTCTTTATTAGGACGTAGTGGATCAAGACCAGACCTACTATTATTAACTTTCTTGTAGCTACCAGATTATAACATCTGTAATGTATCTCTTAATGAAGTACACATCACTCTTTTGATTTTTGAAGAGGAATTTAATCTAATAAGAAGTTGCAATCTGGTGGCAACACAGCTGCAAAAGACTGTTGTCCAAATGTGCCTTAATGTCTAAAGATATCTCCAGAAATCTTGATTCATTAAGTGCTAACATAGCTCCATATGATTTGGATATCCTTGCACTCTGAGCCACATCAATTGCTGAAATTCAGTGTATCCACAATTTCTGTTACACCCATTGCAGAATCCATATTTTTTATCATCAAAAAAGCAGTGCTGAAGTAAAATGAAATGAACAGAAGATTTTGCAGTTACATTATTTTTCATTAAAAAAGAGATCAAGAAAAAAAAATACACAATACCGCTGTTTTAATACTGAGAAATAAACATTGCAAAAGCAGTAGTCAAAAAATGTATCAGTCAGGACTGATTACCAGAAAAAAATTAATTACTAAACATATTCAAAGTAAATACTTTTTCCTGTATAAATCCAAAAGAGAGTTTATCATTTGTGCTTAAGCATTATTTTTTGAGATGTACATTTATGACTGAGTGAATCATTTAATCATGTGGAATTGTAGACATTGAAATGCAGCTGTCCCCTTGTTTCCTTGAATTCTACAGAATTATCTCTATTGCCTCCTCTAATATAAATTAGGTTGGTACTCTAAAATGCAAAACGGAAGCCTCTTGCAAAAATAACAACCAGTGGTGTGCCTATTTAGCACAACAAAGTAATTTCCAATTTAACGGTAATGTATGTGCTTATTAACATGGATGAGAAGTCTATTCATGAGCTTATCCACAACACACAGCATGGCTTAGTGTGTTGTGAAGGGTCCTGTCATTGCAAAGTGGAGACCCTTGCAATCCCTCTACTTACTTTTTCACTAGCAACAACAAGCATCAGTTTTGCTGGTGATATAATCCACATCTGGCATCTTACTTTTCCCATAATGAAGGCATGCATAACATTGAACTGTATCTGAAACAGCCTTTAAGACACTATTAGATAAGATACCAGACCAGGCATGTGAAAATGACGGTTTGTTTGCCTGGGATTTGGATATAAAATCATGCCATTATTTGCTTTGTGTCTCTCATATTTACAGGGAATAGACACATTTTTGTTTTTACAAATGACCTTGATACTTAGCTGGTCATGAAGCTAAGCACCGGTGATTATTTCAGTGTATGCATTTCCCCAGCCCTGTACATCGCAGTCCTTAACCCAGGTACTGAATGCACTGCCCAATGAAAGTGATTCATCTGTTGTAGCATATCAAAGACATAAAACAGAAATAGCCTAATGTTTACTGAGGTAACACTGCTGTGCAAAATACTAAATGGGAAGGAAATTTTGAGCTTGTCAATAGTTGGAATCCAGCTTTAAGTAGTTTTTGATAGACAGATATGAAGACGTCCTTCTCTCACATTGTATAATTTGGAATTAAACAGACATCAAAATTCAATGTCCTTGAATTTCGGACGATCTATGCAGACTAGCTAAATGCATTTGAAGCTGGAAATGACAAAGACATAACATCTACTCACTAGAAAATGTTATTTTTTTTCCTCTGGAAGTCAGTCTCCAGAAGTTTCACTCTTGCAGCTCTTCTGAATTAAGTGCATTTTAAAGCACTCTTTGGGTAACACAAGCAGAGTGCTCTTAGTGAAAACTAGATACTTCACATAGCTACATAAGTTCCTTTCTAACCATCCTTTAGATCACCAGTCTCACTGACTTAACCTGTTATCATCATTCTGACATTGACACCCCCCCCAATGGTATGCCACTGTGGAAAGCATCCCTCAAATCATCAGAGAATAGATGAAGGCATGAGGTAGAAGTAATGTTCTCTAATTGCAATATACCCCTTGAGAGACTACCACTATACAAAGGTACACATTAGCATGAGTGCTGAGAGGATAATACACAGACTATGTACGGTCAAAAGCATTGGAAAGCAGAGTCACACTGTAACACTAAACCATCTCATATTTCATTTAGAACTCCAACATTCACTCACATTCAGTGGCATTTGCAACATGCCCCTAGAAAACGTTTTGTCTGTCAAGTAAATCCCCCTAGATCAGGAAGATAGTTATAGCATTACTGGAGTGATATAAAAGACCAACATGCCTTTTGGTCCACCATTGCTGCTAATGGACAGATCACTTTATATGATGCTAATCCAGTATGCATACTATGGCAAGTGGTTACTTCTAGGAATAAATTTGGATAAAAACTCTCCTCCTCTGTCCTGGCTAAAACACTGAAGGGTCTAGCAGCCTAAACTGACACACCAAACTTCTCCTTCACCCTAGAGAGGAAATTCACAGTACCAAGTGTAAAGGTCACCACCAGTATTCTGAGTTTTCCTTTTCATTTATTTTTTAGGGGTTTTGCTCTTCATGAGTTCTTCAAAGTTTCTTATTTTGATAAAATTTTCTACTCTGTAGTCCCAAAATAAGCACTATTTGGAGAATAGATTTTAGTTTGGTCTGACATGAACCACAGAAATGCAACTTACAAGGATGACTTGAGCTTTTTACAAGCAAGGTGGCATGAATAGGAGAGTACACCAATGCAACAAATGCCCATCCATGTGCAGCTCACTGTCAGAGACACAGGAAGGAGTCAGTACTAAATTAGAAGAGCTAATCAGCTATCTGAATCAAACTACCAGCTTCCTGTGTTTCACCCCTTCCCACAGCTTCACTTCGGCAGTCTTCTTAGATATGCAGATTACTAAAGACTAGGACCAAGGTAAAATGGATATGAATCTTAACAGAAAATCTACCGGAGTAAACCTCCTGCTACATAATAAGAGTCTCCATCCCACCAGGACAAAATACAATGTTGTTAAGTCCCAGGGTTAAAGGTTGGCTGGGATCACCACAAAAATGGGACCCTTCCTTAAGAACCTAAATGAACTTGAAAATAATATTTTGGTGAGGGGATACAAAAGCAATATGTTAAAAAGCATTTTGGAACCTATAAATGACTAAAAAGTACAAATGCAGCAGCACTTAACAGGCCTTCTAGGAGGGTGTTAAAGAAATCTATGGACAACAAATCTAAAGGCAGTTGGATCTTGACTTTTACTGTTGACTATTACAGCATTGTTATTCTATTACTGAAAACTCATATTTAATGGACATCCTTGGAGAACCTCCTTTCTTTGTGTACCGGAAAGCCAGGAACATCAGGAGTTGGGCTGAAGGTAGACCCAGGCCACAGGATACACACTCCAATAAGTGTGGAGCCAACTGTGTCTTTTGTCAGCACATACAGGAGGGAGACATGTTTTTTCTGCCCTAATTAAAAGAAAATTATTAAAACCAACCCAGGACGTGACTGTAACTCAGGCTAGCTGCAATGACTCTGAAGCTCAACAGACTTAAAAGAAGGATTCCTGGCCATCTTTCTGAAAATAGAGCTACGTGCAAGAATAACATACTAGCTCGGCACCTGCAGCTACACAAAAGACACATTGACTATAAATGTCAAACTATTAACCATGTGGACCTATTGGAACTAGAAGGAGACATCCCTAATCTTTTAGAAAAACGTGAACTTCTGTGGCAGCTGAAACTGAACTCTTTTAGAAAACTGGGGCTTAATTATTATTGCTCCATAAAAAGCATACTAGAACTCAGAAAACTGCCCCACTGCTTAAAAGACTATTAAGACTGATATGGGACTGATTAATGCTGACATTACTTGCTTATATCATATTTTAAAAACAAGTATCAAACACGGCTTACTTCTTTTAGCACCACTTTATAATGTTATAAAGTACATACTTTAGGTGGCTCACATATACATTAATCATTTTTGATGTCTCCACATTAAATGCCACTTTAGATTTTAAACTGAGCAATTTTGTTGCATTTTTCCTTTTAGGCAATGAAAGTCTAAAAGGAAAGGCTTGTTTTTGCCAGGCTGTGGAGTGGTGATTCATCACTGGGACAAAGCAGAAATTCCCTAAGACTCCAAGAGCAGTTATTTCTTACAATTATTTCATTGAATTGCACTTCTTAACACTTATGCTATACAGCTAATCTACTACATTTTGCACTGTTATAAAGCTTTTTTTACTGTTTCCCTGCATTTGTGTACTGTTTTATACTGTTTTAACTGTACTTTTAATTGCTAGTGTTTCACTTCTGTAATTGCATTTTTTACTGAAGTACTTAACTGTAAACAACTTTTTCATACTGAGAGTTGTATTTTCTGTTTGTGAGTGCTCTATCTGTGCTTTTCTGTGCATTTTTGTGAGGTGTCTGTGTTCTAGTAAGGTAGCATAGTCTGGATAAAGGACTGCTATTATCCAGGCTTGGTTGTTTTGTTTGTTGAGTTTCCTGTGTTTCTGGCAGCCATCTTCTGCTGATAGAAAACACATAGCTAATCGGAGGAGGGGATCACTGCTGTTTTTCTGCTGCGATAAACATTTCTGTAGTGTTTTCTCCCTAAAATAGAGTAGCTAGCAACTGTAATAGTGCTTATTACCCTAATTGCATTTTTACTGAATTACTAAATGGTAAACTGCTTTTTCATACTGAGAGTTGTATTTTCTGTTTGTGAGTGATCTATCTGTGCTTTTCTGTGCATTTTATGTGAGGTTTCTGTGTTCTAGTCTGGTAGCATAGTCTGGCTAGAGGGTTGCTGTTATCCAGGCCTGGTTGTTTTGTTTGTTGAGTTTCCTGTGTTTCTGCCAGCCATATTCTGCTAATAGTGTCTTGTCTTCTCTATTATTGAGAGTAACAGGGTTGCCTGACTTTCTCTAGCACAAATGATTGGTTGAAAGAGCAGGGACTAGCAGGACTTGGTAGTAATTTGAGCTTCTAGATTCTTCCATCTTTTCTGATATTTAAACCCTGTGTCTGCAGGGAGCTGTGCTTGTTTTTGCCAGGCTGTGGAGTGGTAATTCATCACTGGGACAAAGCAGAAATTCCCCAAGACTCTAAGAGCAGAGTTATTTCTTACAATTATTTCATTGAATTGCACTTCTTAACACTTATGCTATACAGCTAGTCAAGTAGCATAGTCTAGATAGAGACCTGCTATTATACAGGCCTGGTTGTTTTGTTTGTTGAGTTTACTGTGTTTCTGGCAGCCATCTTCTGCTGATAGAGAACACAGAGGTAATTGGAGGAGGGGCTCACTGCTGTTTCTGCTGTGATAAACATTTCTGTAGTGTTTTCTGCCTAAAATAGTGTAGGTAGTAGCTGTAATAGTTTCCCACCACCCCCTCCGTATTGGTGTCTTGTTCTTATACTTGGTGGCTTTGCAGTTGCCCGCCCCTACTGTAAATTTGTTTTGGGACACTCCTCTCAGTCTAGTGTCATTATTTCATTCTACCTAATACAGAGAGAAAAGTTGAGAAGGCCAACACACTTAGGTTTTTAACCTTGAATTATTTTCTGTTCATCCTTTCTCCCTTTCCACTTTACTAAAAAAAATTGCTAGAATCTCCTTGTATTCTGACTAAGTGTTCTTCTCAGCTGATAAGTATATTTTTGGTACTTTCTAACTGTTCAGAGTTCAATAAAACAATAATTAAATTCAGTTTAGAATACAGTTTGAATAAATTGCATTTATTTAAACTGTATTTTCCTTAATATTACTACACACTCAAGTGTGCTAGCTTGCACCACACTTGAATTGTTTTTAGAGCTGTTTTAGCTGCTTTTCTTTAAAAAAAAAATCTAAGCTTGTTTCCTACCTTTCCTGTAACTAGTCTAGTCCAGATACAGATTTGCTCTGTCCACGACTGTTTGTAAGCTTCTGACTCCCCAAGGCTTTCTGTGTTGGAGAGAAGCCTTCTAGGTTATCAATAGGAGTGGTAAGCACTAGGTAGACAAGTCTACCACAAGAGGAGCTGTTTCTGGCCCAGAAATTGTAGGTTATTGGCCGTTTGGACAGTTTTTCCATCTCTTTCAACTTTCTGGTTTAAAAGCCCGTGTTTGTGCTTGTTTCCCACCTTTCCTGTAAATCTAGTCCAGATACAGATTTGCTGTATCCAGGACTGTTTGTAAGCTTCTGAGCCCCCAAGCATTTCTGTGTTGGAGGGAAGCCTTCTAGCTTATCAGTAGGAGTGGTAAGCACTAGGTAGCCTATCTACCACAAGAGGAGTGGCTCCTGGCCCTGAAATTCTAGTTTATTGGCTGTTTGGGCAGTTTTCCATCTCTTTCAACTTTCTGGTTTACAAGCCCACATTTGCACTTGTTTCCTGCCTTTCCTGTAAATAATCTATTCCAGATACAGATTTGCTGTATCCAAGATTGTTTGTAAGCTTCTGAGCAGTGCCAAAGTCTGCTCTTTAATTTTCCCTTAGATTTGCTAGTTCTCTCCTCTCCTGTACTTTTACTAGCTTATTAGTCTAGCACTTCACCAGACTTCTTGTAGTAATTATTTCAGCACACAAAAGTGCTACCAGCACTAAACATTCTACAAGGAAACAGCTCCAGTACTTATTATTAATGCTCACCCCTCCAGGCATGTCTAAAGGTCAGTTCCCAGTGCTTTCTCCTATTAACCTGGCGGACTTGGGCATCCAGAGACAATGTAGCAACTACCTCATGTACAGTGACAACCCTCTCCTCTTACCTCCTAACACTCAGATTTGTGAGAGACGCACTTATATAGCCAAACTGGAAGCCACGCACTCTCCAGCCAAGACCAGAATAGCTTGTTAAGAGGAGAAGGTCAGCACTTGCACCACACCACATGGAGCACATATCCCTCTAGAACACACACCAACACTGTCTTCACATAAACACACAAACAACACACCCACCTTTGCGGAGGCTATCAATAAAAATTTACCCAAACAATAGAGACCTTCAAGGCTGAAATGCACTCGACCACCACAAAGCAACACTAATCACGAGACACATAACTCTCCTAAACAGTGTGCCACTCAACCAAAGCCCCTAAGGCAAAACAGCATGCCCAACACACTAGTCATAGGTGACTCTATAGTGAGGCACACTGATGTCCCACTCACTAGGTTAAATAAGGAGAAAGTAACAGTCAGCTGCCTGTCAGGTGCCAGGATCTGCCACATAACACACACACTCAGGTCCCTCTACAACAGGTACAAATATGACTCTGTCCTTGCACATGTGGGTGTAAATGACCTGAGATGTACCTCCCTGGACTACATGAAAAGACACATAGAGAAGCTCTCAGATTATGTAGCCCAGGTGGGCATAACCCTAGCCCTGAGCAGCATCCTACCATCACCCAGAATGACACCACAGTGCAAGCAGAAAATGATTGATTTCAACAATTGGCTAAGTTTCTGGTGTCATTCTAAGGGGATTCAGTATCTATCTGCCTGGAATGACATGACTGACAGACCTCAATGCTTTGCCAGAGATGGCCTACATCTGTCACCCCTGGGTTTCCTGATACTGGCCAAGGCTCTTGCCACCCCTATAGTGCCTTTTTTAGACAGTGCTCCAAACACCAAATTACCACCGTAACAGCTACAAACAAATGCAGTCTGAGGGTCATGCTGCTCAACACTAGAAGTCTAAATCTCAAAATGCACTCGCTCAAAGCTCTCCTTAAAATGGAGAACACCGACATTTGTGCTGTAACAGAGACTCTGGTTCAAAGCAGCAGAAAGCATCCCTGCGCTACCAGGCTATAACTCATTCCACACCTTTCGGCCCCAGAACTTGGACTGAAGCTCCAAAGGTGGTGGTGTTTGCATATTCATAAAGGATGCGCACACCTCCAGACTGGTAGCCCAACATAATGCATCAGAGTTACTTCAGGTGCAGCTAACATTGGGTAAGACAGCGATTCAGGTCATAGCCTACTATAGGTCTCCAACCATGTCCCAAGACTCACACTCCATGTTCCTAACTACCCCTCCATTAACTGGGAAAACTACTCATGTACCAATAAACTTGCCCAATGTTTCCTGGAATTCATCATTTCCAATGCCCTAGACCAGCTTGTTCTTACCCCCACTAGAGGTAGCAACATCCTTGACCTGGTCATTACTAACATGGGCAACTGTTGTTCTACACCAGTAATCAACTCCTCCCTGGTTAGATCTGACCACAAACTTATCACCTTGAAAATCCACATCCCCCCGCAAATGTAACTTTGGGCTCCTAAAACAGAGGTAGCTAACTTCACGGCACCCATGCAAATGTTGCATGACCACCAAATCATACACCAATGCACTATACAAACACGTATACAAATGCATGGATCTCACCATACCCAATAGAACCAAGGCACTCTCCTCCAAAAAAGGAAGCCAATCTGGTGGCCCTTGCCATAAAAACTTTACAACAGAAGGAGGAAACATGCAGAATAAGGTGAAGTCACAAGACTGGAAAATCTCCCTTATCAACCTCAATAAAAGGTTGAGATCCCTCATCAAATCCTCTAAAGCTAGTTATGAAAACAGAATTGCAGCAGATGGTAAAGACAACCACAAGGCCTTCTATAGTTATGTAAAGAATCTCCGTGGCAATACCCATATTTGCTCTGAGCTACTGCACAATGGTACCTCCTATACCAAGCCAACAGATATTGCCAATATACTGGCCGACCGATTCAGTGCTAACTTTATCCCTCTCTCCCACCATACCAGTAGATCACCAGGCACCCAGTATTACTGCTGCACAGGTTAAAATAGCACTGTCCAAGGCCAAGAATAGAGCTTTTATGTACATGAACTACAGAGTGAACTGGCACCACACCTCTGTGCCCTGTTCAATCACAGCCTCACCTCAGGCTTTGTCCCTACTGAATGGCACACTGCTACAGTCATCCCTCTCCACAAATGAGGAGTGACTACAGACCCTGGGAACTATAGCCCCATTAGCCTGACAAATCTGATATGGAAGGCTATGGAATGCATCAGCATGGACCAATAACACAAGGATATAGGGAATCTCCAAACTCTGAATCCCACACAGTTTGGTTTTGTGAAGGGTAGATTATGCCTGTTCAATCTGGTTGACTTCTTTGAGTCAGTCAACAGAGCTGTGGATGAAGGCAAGGTGGTTTATACAACCTACCTTGATCTTACTAATGCCTTTGATAACATTTCCCACTCAGGAATCATAAAAAAACTCACTAAGCTAGGCATCAACCCCTATATCACTAGGTGGGTTGCAAACTGGCTCACAGACAGAACCCACAGTGTGAAAGTAGCTGACTCCACGTCAGACTGCTGATGAGTCACGAGTGGATTCCCACAGGGTTCAGTCCTGGATCCTCTTCTGTTTGGTATCTACTTCTCTGAAGTCCAGGCCAACATGAAGGGACTCTGGCTGACAAAGTTCACAGATGATTGCAAGTTGGGAGCTATTATTAACTCCGCAAGTGATGTTGGCATCCTACAGAAAGGGATCACTGAGACCAAAGACTAGTGTCAGAACCATGGCCTTAAGCTCAATGCCAAAAAATGTGTCGTCATCCCCTTTGGGAAAAACCCGGTTCCCATGAATTACCACATAACGCAGAAGGTGTTATAAGAAATCTGGGAACGCAGGTTGACAGCAGTCTCTCTTTTGACCACCACATTGCCACTGTGGTCAGAAATTCCTTCTATGTGGCACATCTCACTATGAAGGGTTTTGCATTCAGGAAGAAAGAGGTCATTGTCTCTCTCTACTCTTCCCTCATTAGGCCAGTCATCGAGTACAATGTCCCATTTGGCATGTACTCACTAGACACCTGGAACAACTGGAGAGGCCACAAAAGTACCTCAAAAAGAGGATCCTAGGCCTTAAACACTTGTCCTATATGGATAGACAAAAAACTCCAAGTATTCTCTGTCTCATATCACCTACTTAGAGGCAATCTCTGCTTGACTTACAAAGCCATGTCTGACCCAGCTCTGTTAGAAATGCTACATCTAAAGAAATCCCAATCCTTCCACACCACACACACCAGAGACCTCAACCTCATTACCACAATCAACAGAACATGCTGGAGGGGCAGGTTCATAACCCAGAGACCGCCCATGCTATGGAATAGACTTCCCATACATGTCAAACAGAGCACCTCACTGGCCTTCTAAGGTTGGGTGGCATGATGCCAGGGTAATCCTATGAGCTAGACTTGTAAAGGCTCCAGGGCCATTAGCCTAGTACACACCTATGAACCTATGACCCTATGACAGTGCACACAATGTGCAATGGCTTAGTTATTTTCTTTTTCTTTTTTTTCTATTTTAAAGTTTGCAATTACTCTTGAGTGCACTATTACATACTCAAACTAAGTGTTTTCTTAGTTAGATGCCACACTTTAACAGATCCCCATGGCCTTAGTGCTTTATTTTTAACATTTATCACTGTATTTCCAGCTTAGCAATTATTTTAATGTTTTTTCATCCTAATTAGGTTTTCAGTTGTATATCTATACACATGTTCATTCATATTATGACTTGTTTTTGACACAGAAACCTGATGAAGTATTTATTTAATACAAAAGCGATCTTTTTTAAAAGTTGTACATTTATTAATATTTATTCTGGTAGATGTCTAGTGGTAGATCTTTTTGTTAGTCAGTTATTTTTTTAGTTACTTAGTTTCTTAATTAATAAAGGTTTGGATTAGTTGGTTAGCCTATACAAAGTGCTAATAAACTGGTCCTAGATTGTAATTTGTTTCTATTTTTTTAGTTTCAATTTTAGGTACCACAGTCTCTGATTACACTATGCTGTTAAGGGGGAAGGGGACTTTACTAAAGGAATTATTTTAATAATGCTTTTATTGCTCTTAATAGAACCACCCTCTCTGTAACTACTCCCTTGCTCCATATTACCTATCTGTATCCATAAATATATATATATATATATATATATATATATATATATATATATATATATATTATATATATAGAGATTCATATTACTTCACTGAAAGACCATTTCACTGACACCCATTTCACTGAGACCAAATCACCTAAAGTTCATTTCACTGAAAGTTCATTTCACCTAAAACTCATTTCACTGACAAGTAGTACTCTAAGGCAAGTGAAAGGTATATATCCTTTTCCTCAGTGTAGTGCAATCCTGGTGTTAGTATATATAGTTGGGGGGTGTGGGGGCACCTCACTTAATTTGGTTTTCTGTTGTCTGGTTTTGTTTTACATTATTTGGTAAAACCAAACTAGATGTTTATATATATATATATATATATATATATATATATATATATATATATATATATATATATATATATAATTTGGAGTAGGGAGTATATATATATATATAAATATACACTCTAAGTAAGGAATGATTGTGATGCTTTTCATTATACTCAGATAGCATCACTTGTTTGTGTGTTTCAGTAAAGGATATTCCATTTTTAACTCAACTGTGGACTACCTACTGTTTTCTATGTGATTATTTTGTAGAGCATATTTTACAGTTTGATTTTTATTACATGAACTAATTGCATAACATAATTCAGGAAGTGAACATCATACCTTCCACACTGTAAAGTTTCTTCTTGGTTTGTTTTGAACCCAGTATAGGTTGCATTCTGGGTGTTTCTGGGACTTCGAGGGATACCACACTTTTCTCTTTTTGCCACTGTACAACCTTAAAATATTGCCTGCCACTGTGGAACACTTCTTGGCCCAGGGTCACAGATATTTCCTATACACCTCTACTGAGTGGATTTAATCTTTTGTACATTGTTATTGTTGTGGAGATAAAGAACCTATGTATAGAGCCCTCTTATTTGGGCAGAAGAGTTCCCAGGTCACCTACCAACTGCTGAGTATAACTTCCAGTTTCCCAGGAGGCTATATTCAAATGCTGCTCTTTTCTGCTAGATAAGAGCTCCGTCACTGTGGATGCAGAATACTGCTAGGGCTCCATCCATGGCAATAGCTCTTGGAGTCTGCCTAACCATACCAGCTCACTGTATGTCGCCTAACCACACCAGCTCATTGCATGTCACCTAACCACACCAGCTCATTGTGTGTCGCCTAACCATACCAGCTCATTGTGTGTTGCCTAAACATACCAGCTCATTGTGTGTCCCTATGGTGACTTGTAACATGACCATCTAACTTCAGCTGACAAAATGGAACTCCTTTCAGCTCAGGATTATCAGGTCTGGATCCATACAGACTTGACCTAATCAGACTTAGTCACTGGCAATTTACCTAGGACTTCCAAGAAGGTCACTTTACCTATGGACCTCTTTTTACCTGGGTTGGGGAACTCATAGCCCCCATGCCCAGAATAAAAATCCTCTCCTAATTTCCATGTATGGGTGAGAACTTCCACTACAGGATGTGAGAGATACCTCTCTTGCTGTAGCCCATAACAAACCATGAATGTTTCTCACCCTCCATTCTAATGGAAGTTGCTTAACCACTTTGAATCAAGTGTTCTTCTGAGGCACCCAGGGGGTGATGCTGCAATTCTGGATGAGATCATGGAATTGTCTTTGGTTTAAGTGCTACAGATCCTCCCCTCTCATCCAGGTTTCCACTGAAGGGACTTTAGCCTAAAAAGTGGGCACAGGACTTCTAAGAGGAAGGCCTGACTAAGATTCCATTTGACAGAACAGTTATGCCAAAGCCTCACCATGGATACAGCAGAAACTGAATGGTCATATTGTTTCTGATTGGGCAGTACTTCACTTCCAGTGTACTGACTTTTCAGCTTGCCTTAGAACACTTGTGTTACTCTTTGGCAGGTATACTGCAACAGCAAATGTCTCACCTGGCCATGTCTCTGGAGTGGGTTGCACCTGGATACCTGGATAATTGGAACCTGAAGCAAGAGTCCAGTCAGGGCTTGACCCCACCTTTCTCAATAAATGAAAAAGAAAATGATAGCATTCCGGTAGCAGAGACCTCCCAATTATTTCACATTTCTCATACCGCTTCACAGTGCAAACTACAGTCAAAGTCTACAACTTCTTCCTTGTTAATTCTGCCAAGCCTGTTCCTTAGTCTGTGGCTTTGTTAGGTGATAGGTAGTGATACTGACACTGTGTTCTTTCAAGCATGTTTGTAATCAGATGAGGAGGCAATTGGCTACCTTATGGTGCTCATGGTTACTCCTGAGATTTACAAACTCTGCAGTGAAACTCTTCACTTTGAAATTCAGAACTAGTTAGAAATCACATAAGGTAAACATTTGGCCTTTACAATTTTGGTTCAGTTAAACAGTCAGATTCCTCTGGCCTACTTTGGTTTTAATTCTGTTGCTATTGTCTGGTTAATGCAGGATTCCAGCTGAAGTACCACTTACCACAGATTGTACAGTTTTCAAGACATTACCAGCATATTCCCAAACTTACTACTGCTGCCACCTAGCCTCCCTGAGAAGGGTGATATTAAAGGGGCATATTCCATCCAACTATGACACATGGCTGGCCTTCCTTTAAACCCAAGTCCAAGAAAACTAGGGCTTAGAGCCTATTCTTATCCCAAAGTTATAGATTTGGCTAACCTTCCTTATTTGCACTGTCATTTCATGTGAGGGTTTGGCATAATGGTTAAGCCGTTAGCCTCACAGATACAAGATACAGAGTTTGGTTCTGACCTTGGGTTATTGGCTAGGCTTAAAATGGCCATTCAGTACAGTTAGCCTAGTATTAATCTATGGACCTATGGATCTGTGTAGATATGGGTGTAGTCTACCATAAGGCTTATACCTTCTCCTCATATCTTCAAAGGGTACTATAAGCTCATCATATTCTGTCAGATCCACAACACATTACAGGACTTGGGCCTCTCTTTCAAAGTGAATCCACAGTATGGTACTGTGATGGTTCCAAGAAAAACAGAATTCACCCAGGCATCTCTTTTTTAGCTTATCCAGGACTGCTTGCATCATCGCACTGAACAACATGAGACACCCGCTCTTCCTCTCCAGATTCAAGCATTGACACCTCAGCTACTTTTGATGAGTTGATGCTAACATCCCTTCAAAACATTGTCTGTCTCTCAGGAATAACTTCCAGTGTTCAACTAATGTTCACGTGGAAACCATCTCCATTTTGGCATTCCAAGCTCTCAGTTGAATATATGCTACTACCACCAAGATCTGTACTTGTAGCATCTCTGCCTGGGTTCTCATCTTGGACTTCAGTGCCTCAACAGAAGAGATTTTACTCATTGTGGCATAGCCCACTCAATGTGATCCACAAAATATAGTATGGATTGGGCCCATTTCTCCAGCATCCTCCATTTTCAGGGCAAGTTGTTTCAATGGAAGTGTTACTATACAGTTCTCTGTAGATTCTGTCTTTCATGGCCATTCTCCTTCTGTTTATAACAGCAATGGCTTCTCTGGGTTCAGATGAGTGTTAACACTGGGAGACTTAACACCATGTCCAACTCATCCCACATCAACATGTTTTCTTTCAAGTAGTACCAACTCTGCAGTCACATTTCATGCAGAGCAGAAGCCCATGAGTCAGCCTTGTAATCAATTTAAGGTTTGAGAACAGTTTGAGATTGTATTATCCCAAGACCTTTAACCACTCATTTTTTCCTTATGAAACATTGGTGTGCATCAGCTATTACATATGTTTCTTTACTTTTTCACTACACTTAAATCAGATGAATCTCCCACCTCCTGGAAGGTGAGAGGGGAGATTGAGGGAAGGGTGTATCGGAAGGCATTTCCCAGGACCATATGTCATACTGACAGCTGCTGTCATAAGCTTAAAATTCCACTCTTTGAAGGTAGCTTGCCTTCTTGCTGGCATGCAAAGATGATCCAAAGATGGACTATCAGCACAGAGGATATGTACCTGATATACTCAGCTCACAGTGTAGCAATCCTCCCGGGGAGGAATCCAGTTTTCTGTAAAGCATGACAGCTGATATACTTCTTCTGTTCAGACTCTGTTCACTTTACACATTTACTTCTGAATGATTCCACACCCTTTTAAATTCCTCTTAAACGTTTTTTTTTTTTCAGCTGTTGCTTACAGTACTTGTTGACCACCAGATTTGTGCTGGTGTTTACCTTTAACCGAAGTTTACCATCCACTCTGAAATGCAGACTTCAGATAATTTTTCCTGAGGTAGGAAGTTTGGTGGGGAAAGAGGAAAGCAGTTGGGAACATTTTTATAGGCTATAGTCTAGCTGGCAATTTTTAAAAATTGTCTGCATAGTCCTTTGTCAAAAATGTTGGGAAAACAAATTGTTTTAACTAAGTAGATGATTATTTTGAGCTCGGATGTATGATTTTAATGGTGTAGACATAGTGAGGCCTTAAAAATGTAATGCTATTAGCTGCCAAAAAATCAACTGCTAGAAAATAGAAGTCATAATCTAAACCAATTGTAACTGATGTACTGACTATTGGAAATGAGATAAAAGAACTGGATGTGGGATTATTAAAAATGGAAGAAGCAAACTTCATAGAAATAAATGGAATCTGTGGGAGCAGTACACATATAATAATGTGCAGGAGGAGAAATGAGGTTTAAGGGCAGGCGAAAATGGAGTAATGTATGTAATGTTGGTGTGAATAATAATTTATAAAAATAAAACATATAGGCTTACTTCAGGGAAATGTTGAAAATGTCACTATGGTTTGTTTTCTTTTCTATGTGTGTGCATGTGTACATATCTCATTTTTCAAAGGGTGATGATTTAATAAAAATGATTATAAAAGACAAACAGTGCAATTAGAGGAAGACCTATTCCTTGTCAGCCAGCACCTGCTACTGGCTTCAGGTTCTCCCATGGTTTGAACTTCAATCATAAGAACTTGGTCTCCAGACTAGCAGTGGTTAAATGGACTTGTGTAAGCTGCATTTCTCATGCCATCTGAGTGGTGGGATATCTGCCCTGGTCTCTTCCTACTTCATCTGTTATAACAAAGGGAAAGCAAATTAGTGTTTTTTTTTTCCTTTGTTTAGTAATAAGCATGAATTCTGTGGGTCACCAGGCAGTGCCAAGTAACAGGGTCCCAAGCAACCTAAGCTTGATTAGTGTTCAAGGGCTTGGGGGTAGTACCATGGAAGGATGAACATGAAAATTCTGAGGTGTATCCTGCTGTGTATTACATAGGTTCTCTCAAAGGAGAAGCTGTGATACAAACCCAAGTACATAATCTAGGGCTAGACATTAGACTCACCATGCCAGCAATTAGTGTGTGGGTATGTGAGAATATTATCCCTTTGCAGGGAGGGCAATGCAAGCCTTCTCGGTGAAGTGGATTGTGCCTCCCCCCCTGGGGAGGTGGGGATAGGCCATTCTAGTGCCTTCATTGTTGGGCTGCTGGTAAGAGAACAAAGCACCATTATGGTTGTCTAAATTATGCCCCCATTTAGAGCAGCTCTTGCCTTGGCCCTGTTTGAAATTCATGGAACTGTTGAATGAATTGTCTCTGTTCGTATTTCTCAAACTCTCAGCACAAGAAATCTGGACAAAGCCAGAAACAATGCGGGGACAAAGACCCAAAAATACATAGGGACAGATTTTAAATGTAGGTTCATTAGGTTAATGGCCCTGGAGCCTTTACAAGCCTAGCCCATAGAAGTGCCCTGGCATCATGCAGCCCGATGTTAGTTCCCAGTGCCTCTATCAAGCAGAGCCACTGCAGTGGTCCCCAGGGGTGAACTTCCTATTTCCCATCCACTCATCAAGATTTCTCTTGAAGAGGGCCAGTGAGGTGCTCTGCTTGACATGTATGGGAAGTCTATTCTAGAGCATGGGCAGTCTCTGGGTTATGAACCTGTCCCTCCAGCATGTTCTGTTGATTGTGGTAATGAGGTTAAGGTATCTGGAGCGTGTGGTGTGGAGGGATTTGGATTTCTTTAGATGTAGCATTTCTAACAGAGCTGGGTCAGACATGGCTTTGTAAGTCAAGCAGAGATCACCTCTTAGTAGATGATATGAGACAGAGAATAGCTGGAGTTTTTTTGTCTGTCCATGTAGGGCATGTGTTTAAGGCCTAGGATCCACTTTGTGAGGTAATTTTTTGGCCTTTCCAGCTATTGCAGCTGTCTAGTGAGGTACATGCCAAATGGGCATTATACTTGATGACTGGCCTACTGAGGGAAGAGTAGAGAGAGATGATGACCTCTTTCTTCCTGGATGCAAAACTCTTGGTAATGAGATGTGCCACATAGAAGGACTTTTTGATCACAGTGGGAATGCGGTGGTCAAAGGAGAGGTGCTCCTATAAACTTAGAAATTTGCTAGAATAACAGGTGTTTCATTATTATGTATTTTCTGAAGGATATGAAGTTTGAAACTGAAATGTCTGTCATTATTTAGTATTACTTATTGATTTCAATCCTCAATGATTTGCCAGAAAACCACAAATTTTATGAGGAACAGACTGAAAATATGAGGCAAAAATCTGGACATTCTGCAAAAATCTGGACAATTGAGAGGTATGTCTCTGTTTAGATACAGGCATGTTGGTCAGCAGGCACAATAGCAAAAACCACCAATAAAAAAAATTGTGAGTAGGCCACCATGTCTCATCTGAGGTCTTCTGAGCCAAAGCACTGTTTGATCAATTAGGTATAACGATGTACCTTTACCTCTTACAAGATGGAAGAGGGGTGCACAGATGTGATCAATCCTTACACTCTCTGGTAGAGAGGATGCATAAACTGAGTTATCCACCAAGATCAGCTACTGAAAACATCAAAGTAAGGGTGCATTCTTACTTTAGCCTGTTTACATAGATTTGTGTATGCGTGTCTGTGCATGTGTGTGTTAGCATAAATGTGCCTGTGAGTATCTGCAAATTGTGACTGGCTGAAAAGGGCTCTGCTTCAGCATTGACCTAGTTGGAATTATAAAAAAAGTAATAAAACATGAAACACAGAGAGATAATATAATTACAAAATTAAAAGGCAGTGTGAGGAAAGAAAACAAACCCTTAAGCAAATGTCATGTAAAGTATACAACAACAGTAACATTTTACTGTAACATACCTAAAAAATAGACGATAGTAACATAAAATAAACAAATAAAATTAAAGTACAGAGATATTAGAAACAAACAAATTCAAGCAAGAAAAACATGGAAGGGTGATAAGTGAGAGGCTAATGTGGAGTGGTCAGGCTGGAAAAACAAAACAGAGTTATGGGATATAATGATCTAACATTCCCAGCACTGGGAAGGGAAAAGGGAATGCAGTGATGAGACCCAGTACATTTACAAAGAAAACCCTGTCAGCAATCCCCACGACCAGGGGAAGTTTGAGAAACTTTTACAGTGCTAAAGTGGTAAGCTGTGGTGAGGAGAAAGACTACAGACCAATAGATTAGTCCACTGCACCAGTAAACTAAAATTAACACTTACAAATGAGAAACAACTCATTGGATAACCATTAAAGACCACATAAGCCTCTACACCCATACATTACATTTACTGACTCTACAGTAGCACAACCATACAGAAAGTGAATTGCACATCTCATTGCTGGTTGTGACATACTAATGGCAGAAGGACTGTATACTGAAAGGTATAATAATGTGGCAAGACTGCTGCACTGGGGATGGTGCAAACATTATAATACTGAAGTGGTTGAAAAACACTGGAAACATGATCCATAAAGCATCACAGAAAATGATGAAGTTTATATCACATGGGTTCACCCTTTACCAATAGTTCAAAAAATAGATGCAAGAAAAACAGATATAGTAGTCCATGAAAAGAAGACAAATGTAGCACTGATTTACAGTGCCTTGCTTACAGAGAGGCACAAATTCATAAAATACCAGGGTTTGCAGGAAGAAATGAGGGCAGTGTGGAAGAAGGATGCCCAAACAGTTCCAGTAGTAGTAGGAGCAATGGGTCTTTTAGATATGTTACTGATACATGTAACTCTATATGAATCGCAGGAGTTAATACTGGGCACATTACAGGTGCTGCGAAAAGCAATTCTGGCTAACATCAAAAATTAAAACGATATTAATTTAATGAACTTTAATCATGTTTTTACTTAGCAATGGGGTCCATTCCCATTATGGTATTAGAAACCCAAAAGACTTAGAGAAATAAAAAATTTGAAATAACTCAGACGTATGCTATCATCTACTTTCAGCAAAAATTATAGCATAATTTCATCACTTGTGCCACCAATGACTTTAATGGCTTTCACAAAATTTTTTTTCATGACAAAATAAACCACCCATATATACATATCAATGCTGAAGACCACAAGGATTAAAAATCTTGAATATTGAATCTTCCTACCAGTGCATAGCCAAGAACAAGTATTAATGTTGGTCATGCTTGCGGGGGATGGGAGGGGGGGTGCAAGTCCTAGAGTTTGATATTGTGGTCTTCGGCATTTTGGTCTTATGGTATTAGCACTTGGGATTTTGACTTTCAAGATTTTGTTCAGGATTACCATAGTAAACATGTTGTTGTGTCATTCGGCTTTTCCTGGTTAGGGGTTGCCACAGCGGAACTCTGGTCCGCTAATGACTGGTAGTTGATTTTTATGTGCCGAGTTACCAGCCCTGATGCACAACCTTCAACGAAGGTACACCCATTCACGCATGTCTCCACGCAGAAGATGCTCTAGCTGAGAATCGAACTGGACAGCTTCTTACATAGTAAACATGTATAAATATATATATATATATATATATATATATATATATATATATATATAAACACATATGTTTAGTATGGAAAACATATATATGTTTAGTATGATAATCCTGAACATATATGTATATGCAGTGGATATAAAAAGTTTACACACCCCTGTTAAAATGCCAGGTTTTTGTGATATAAAATCATTCCATTTATTCAGTGTGCTCGTCCTTTCGTGGTGGAAATATTTAAACTGGACTGCGTTGATATCCTGGTGTATCCGGATTTGGCGGTGGTTTGGTTCAGGTTTTTGTGATATAAAAAAATGAAACCACAATAAATCATATCAAAACTTTTCCCACCTTTAATGTGTCCTATATCCTGTGCAATTCAATTCAGAAACAAACAAATCTGTTATGGGAAAAATATAAAAAATAAAAAAAATACAATAACCTTGTTGCACAAGTGTGCACACCCTTAAACTAATAGTTTGTTGAAGCACCTTTTGATTTAATTACCGCATTCAGTCTTCTTGGGTAGGGACCTATCGGCATGGCACATCTTGACTTGGCAATATTTGACCATTCATCCTTGCAAAAGCTCTCCAAAGTAAAGTAAAGTAAAGGAAGAAAGAAGAAAAATATGTGTATGTTCACTAAACAGACATCTTCTTGCCTCTGTCTGTATACAGGATCACGAATCTTTGACAAAAGGAATGCTTATCTGAGACCTTCAACAAAAGCTAATTAAACTGTGAAACATTCCTAGATTTTTTTCCTTGTACTAGTCAATAAAAATTGATTTTAATACCACTTAAAGAGATATTTGAAAATTAAAGATACTAGAAAAAGAGTTTTCAGATAGCTGAATTGTATCAGCAGCTGAAAACTGATCCTATAGCATTGCAGTCTCTTGTATTTCAACAAATTGTTTTCTTTCAGGTTCCTGAACTTGTGTGAAAGTCAAAGCACTTGATGATATATAAATGATGTTTTGCAAAACAGTTTTAAGTATTTCTTGGTTACATGTTAAGTCATCCTGAAAGGACTGTAGCAAACATACAACATATCAAGAGTATCATTGTTTCAAGAAAATACCTACTAGATTATGTTGGTAAACTTCTACTAGTTTAGGTTGCAATATGAACATTGACTTATCTTAAGCCGTGCTTATGGACTGAGCTTACTAAACAGAATATTACTTAAACATTTAGTATGGATCATAGCATGTAATCATTTAAAATCAATAATTTGTAGACAATGGCAACAAGTAAGTTTCCTTTGATGTGCATGTGTTTATATGTGTTGTGTTGTGTCACCTCAGTCATTGACAAATTGTCAAAAAGCTTAAAGCCCCCAGTGTGGGGCAACACCAAGCAGTGTGGCATAGAAAAATGTATACATCTGATTCTCATGCCAAAGCATCATATCTTACTGAAGCTGCAAGCATTATCACCAGACCAGGAAGAACAAGAGTAATGAAACACAAGCAGCCATGTTAGATATGGCAAACTCATTTCCAGTAATGACTGCCTGTGCTGTCATATTACTGTGTTTTATCCCTGTTGCCATGTAACATATAACTGATTTTGCATTTCTTGCTAGGTGTCATTGTTTTACTGCTTTGCATTAATTCTGATCTATATTACATAATATGTTACAGTGTTTGTACTGCATCCTGTCTTTGCATTCTGTAGTTAAGTCACATGCTTGATCTCAACCTGGCCTATGACATCAATAGAATTCATTGGTGGGATAGATTCGTATCCCAGAGACTACCCCTTTTGTGGAATAGACTCCCTCTCCACGTAAAAGAGAGTACCTCATTAAACCTTTTTAATTTCAAGCCCCTCTAAACCCTGAGAACACTTCTGCCTATGCAGAACTGTTCACAGAAACCCTGTGCAAGCATGTTAATAGCTGCATAGAGGCAGCTGTACCCACCAGGAAGAAGTACAGAACTAACTAAAAAAAAAAGCCACCCTGGTGGAATCACAAAATCAATCAGATGTATAACAGGGGAAGAAAATCATGGCAACAATTAGGAAGTGCAGCACCCAGCAGGATAAAAGCACTGTTATCAAACTAAACAAACAACTCAGAGGACAAATAAAGTCTACCAAAGCCAAATTTGAGGAAAGTTTGTCCTCTCCAGCCAAAGAAAACCACAAAGCATTCTTTAGCTATGTCCGCAACCTCAAAGGCAATACACAATTGTGTGCAAAGCTCATTGTAAATGGAGCCACCTATACTGAGACAGAAGATATAGCAAACTTCCTGGCTGATAACTTCAGCTCCAACTTTACTCCTCTCTCCCCGTCAGCCTTCCCTCAGGAAATATCATCAAACATAACTCCAACTACTATCACTAGGGAACAGGTCCTTAACGCTCTCTCTAAGACCAAGAACACTGCATCAATGGGCCCAGACAATATCCCAGGATGCCTTCTAAATAGCATAAAACATGACCTATCAGGGCCTCTGGAATTACTATTTAACAGTAGCCTCCAAACAGGCTTTGTGCCTCATGAATGGAGAAAGGCAACAGTCATCCCTCTGCACAAAGGTGGGCCATATACAGACCCTGGAAACAACAGACCCATAAGTCTCACTATTCTTATATGTAAATCCATGGAATGAATTATCATGGAAATGATCAACAGAGATATAGTAAACCTTCAGACACTTGACCCGACCCAGTTTGGTTTCATCAAGGGCAGATCATGCCTAATCAACCTAGTGGACTTCTTTGAGAAGGTCACCAAAGCAATGGATGAGGGCAAAATCATTCACACTGCCTACCTTGACCTGGCCAAGGCATTTGACACAATACCCCACTCAGGCATTGTTGACAAACTCAAGAGGTTAGGTACAAACCTGTTTGTCATCCGGTGGATAGCCAACTGGATCACAGACAGGAACAGGAAGTTAGAATTGGGGAGTCCACCTTTACAAAGAGGCCAATCACAAGTGGAGTTCCTCAGGGATCAGTCCTTGTACCACTCCTTTTTGGCATTTACTTCTCAGAAGTCAAGGACAATGTCAGTGGTCTCTGGCTGACTAAATTTGCAGATGATTGCAAATTAGGAGCTGTCATTGAATCTCACACTGACACAAATGTTCTCCAGGAGGGAATGATACAGACAAATAACTGGTGTCAGAGCCATGGACTAAAACTAAATGCCAATAAATGCATAATAGTATCCTTTGGGAAATCATCCATCCATGGTAACAAACATAGATAGTAATCTAGCCTTTGATAATCATGTGTTGAGTGGTGAGGAAATCATTCTATGTTATGCAACTTATAAACAAAGGTATGGCATCTAAGTCCAAGGAAGTCTTTGTTCAACTGTATTCGGCATTCATCAGACCTATCATTGAGTACAATGCACCCTTTGGTATGTACCTAACTAGACATATCCAACAACTGGAATGTCCACAGAGGTTCCTCACTAATGGACTGCAGGCCATAAGTAATATGTCCTATGCAGACCGCCTCAAGGCCCTATCCCTGTATTCTTCTCCTATAGGCTTTTGAGGGGAGATCTATGCCTGGCATCCAGGGCATTATCAGACCCCACTTTGATGGGCCTCCTGTATATCCACAAAACAAACAGTACCAGAATTACCCATTCTAAAGACATAAACCTTGCTTGTTATATAAATAGGACTTACTGGAGAGATAGGTATGTATCCCAGAGACTACCCCGTCTATGGAACAGGCTCCCCGTCCATGTGAAGCATAGTTCCTCCCTAACCCGATTTAAGTGCAACTTGGAGAATTGGATGGGAAACCAGAAATTCATACCTGGTTTGGCACCTATGTCTCCAATATAAACAGGTAACCTATAAATGGTTCATCTCCCAGGCCCATGCTTACACTTATTAAGGGTATCAGAACTTGTCAGAGATTTGGGATGCATGGCTAGGCTTAAAAAGGTCATTGTGGTCATTAGCCTAGTAAACACATATGAACTTATAAAGTGCAACCTGGATAACTGGATGGGGAACATAAACTACACCCCTGGGATTCCACCTGTGTCCCTGCTGGACAGTGGCATAGGGTGTTAACTTGTTGCAACATGGGCTAAATTCTTGGCTAGGCTTGTCAGGGCCTCAGGGCCAATAGCCTAGTAAATTCCTATGATCCTAAGTATTTGCCCATCATTATATGCCAAACTTATGCTTTCTGTTTGTTGTAATGACCCGGGTCAAGGTTAAATTGGCTACTCTGATTCAGTTAGCTTATCCAGTTAGCAAACAAATAAACAAATAAATAAAAATAATGTGCAATACATTACTATGGCATGAATATCTTACATTCTATAATGGTGTTACTGAAGAATAGTTTAATTATTTAATGCCTCAAAAGATATAGATAAATAGATACACATATAGACAGACAAGTAGATGACTAGATAGACAGACATATAGAGAGAGCTAGATAGATAGACAGATAGATAGACAATGGCCTACACCCATAACAGACTGCAAGCACAAATTGGGGAAGTGTGCTATCAAAATGTATTACTTAGTGGTTGAAGGAGATAGGATAGCAGCAAGAACAAACTAGTCAAGAGAAAAAACACACATTAGAATTAAGATATATCTGCAATCAGAGCAAGCCATCTATAACATGCACAAACCTCTCAACTGTACACATTTTCACAGACTGCCCCGATTTTTGCGTCATATTTTTGGTGTGTTCATCCTAAAATCTGTACTTATCTGGCAAATAGCTGAGGATTGAAGTAATTAAATAATGACAAACATTTGAGTTTAAGACTCTGCAGCCTTCAGAAAATCCATGCTAATGCAAAACCTATTATTCTATCAACTTTCTAAGTTTGTAAGAGTAAAATTTAAAATCTGTCCCTATTTGTACCCCCATCATTTTAGGCTTTGTCCAGATATTTTGCTCTAAGAGGTTGAGAGGTATCAACATGCCTATAATTTAAGATACTTACACTCTCATCACAGTATGTGTATGATGCCAGCAAAAAATAAATGCATTCATCTTTGAATTAGATTTTTAAAATACATGCATCTAAGTGTCATTATCAAGAATGAAACCCCAAAGGTTTTACAAGGTTCCACTTTTTCCTGCCTTCACACTGTAAAGTTTATATTCAAAGCTTGATTTAGTAATCTGCAGTGCTGTGACACTGCTCTGATGAAGCAAAAGTTGCAGCCTTCATAAATTAGAGGGCATATGTAGTTTGCATCCTGAAGAATACTGCAGGTACAGGAGCAACAAGATCAATAAATGGAGGTCCACCATGACAGTAAAGTAAGATGATTGGCAATCAACATCAGATCACATGACAGGAAGTTTTAATGCAGATATTGAAAATCAATAAACACAGTATTTTAACCCCAAAACCTTTGCTACTTACATAAATTAAATCTGAGATTAAGGAATATTCATAGATACCACAATCTCAGTCTTTTTATATGCATCACATCATTTGCATATTTTGCTATCACATTAGTATAAAATTATAGATGCCTTGCATTTCTGCCTGGCAGTCAAATGGGAGGTTTTGTACACAGCTTCTGTGTGTACATACACCTTTCTTTAATCACTTTATTTTTTTATATAAACAAGCCCCCGTCTGATCACATTAACCCATTCACCCACACACATACTCCAATGCACACACACACACACACACACACACACACACACACACACACACATACACACACACATATACAGATTCAGACACAGAAACATACACACACACACACACACACACACACACATATATATACAGATTCAGACACAGAAACATACACACACACACAAACACACACACACACACACGTACATACACACAGACACACATATATACAAATTCAGACACAAAAACACACGCACACACACGCGTGTGCACACAAAAGTTAACATGCACATATACATAGGCAAACATACACAAACATTCACTCACACATTCATCTTTCATGCCCCTACAGACATGCAGCATGCATGCACAAATATGGCCACACATCTATACACATGCAAACACACCCCCAGCACCATGTTTTCGCTGAATTTACTTGCACTCAACTGCTTCCATGCGAATGAATGGGTGATCTCCTTATTTTGATGGCATTCACATTTTTCTTCCAACAGTGGAAATTTACACAGCCAAGTGACTCTCTGAATAGATTGGCAGTGTAAATCAGGACCTGCTGATACTCTCAGGGGAAAGCAAATAGCTAATTAATATAACTCACACCTCTGGCTTGCCCCTTTAGCCTGCAGCTCTACCATGGAGACTGTGCTCCATGCTGAGGATCCAAATAGTGGAAAACCTCAGTGGCAGAGCAGTCAAAGAAATGGAAAAGCTTACCTAGGCTTCTTATTCACTGTATTGTGAATTGCAGAGTAATTATAACTGCTGCTCTCTGCTACCTTTTTTTTAATTTTAAACTAAAAAGGGAGAATTGCTGATATTCATGCATTTAATTTGACATCAAGAAAGCATTCAATACAGGTCAACTAGGAATTCATATTTTAAGTCCTTGAAAAGAGAAACTTTGATGACAGTTTCCTGGCTTGGTTAAAAGTGATACAAAGAGATTTATTAATTAATAAAAATGTGACCAATGGTATAAACAATAATTGTGGTAGCAGACAAAGTTATCTATTGTCATTTGCATTATTTATGTTATTGTGATGTTTTGGAGAGTAAACACATGTGGTTTCTACCAAAAAGGCAACTTTTATTTACAGAACAAAAACGGGCTCACTTTTTGCCAGAAAAATAATCAAAGGATAAAATAAAATTTGCAGCAAAGCAAACTGCCATTACTTAACCTACCATCTGAATCTAAATCTGTTTCTATCTAGCTCCTGCGCCAACATTTTGTTTTCTTGATCATTTTTAAGAAACTTTTAACTACTTAATTCCTCCTCTTGTTTCTCTTAGCTCCCTACCCACTTTGCCCTTCTTCCTTCCCTCCTTCCACTTTCCTTCTACTTCATTCTTCTTCCTTCTCTCCTGTCTTTTACTTTTTTTACTGTCCATCCTACTTACTATTCCTGCCCCCATCTTTCTTTTCCCCTATATATTACAAAGTACTTCTCGTAGGCCTTTCTCTCTATACTTATGTTTTATTGTTTATTCTATGTAACGCCTGGATTTGCATGCATTCCTTCGTGCTCGTAACTGTATAGTATTGAACTACTTTGTTTTGCCTAGTATTGTGTCATGTTATTATTGTCTGTACTATGAACATGTTTAACTTTGCTGTTAGTATAATGTTATATCAGCTTTATCTATTTTTTATAATTTTATGCAAATTTTTGGTAATTTCTTTTTTTTATAATTTTCTTGATTTTTTTTTTAACTTTTTTTTGAAATTTTATGTACGTCTTATTGTTACCTTGGAGCTTTTCTTCCAGAGCCTCCACTGAAAATGGGCTTTCTTTGGCCCAGTGGACTTTCCCAGTAAACAAATGCCAATAAATAAATAAAACCTGAGTTCATTTTTCCAGTTTTGCAGCCATAGGTAAGCACAGGTACAGAATGTTGTATTCACAGCTAATAGTGTCTAAGAACTTACACTTTCTGTAAACAAGTCTGCAAAAGTAAACATCTCTTGCTCAAACAGTCTCTTTCCAAAGTAATAATCCACAGGCACAAATACAAGGAAACAGTCACTATTGTACCAGGAAAGGTTAAAAGTTTGTCACCTCATTTGGTGTAGTAAAACAGTCACGTATCAAAGTTCTTCAAGTACTGCACATGTAATTCTACAAGTCTTCTACTACCAGGCCTCCACTGACACATATACACCCTTTACCAGACTCCTGCCTCAGTGCCAATTTCTGCAGCTTCAGGCACTTAAACTTTATCCCAAACATCTCCAGGAATAAAAGTGGTCCAGAGTCCTCTCGACTTTACAATGACTTATGGGTTGTTCCTAAACCTTGTAGGCAGTGGCATGCCAACATTGTGATTACCTTTATTTGCATGCAGTCTCTTAATTAACACAATTAATAGAGTAGATTTACCATATGATCAGATTATCTGCAAACATTCCACCTCAATGGCTGCCAGTGTGCAGAACCATGCATGAATAAAACTCAGCACATACGTAATATTTATTAAGTCACACCTCACTAACCGTAAGTATGATAGGCAGTCTTTGATACTCAGTTTTGCCCTTCTAGAAGTTCAAATTGGCAAATAGAAGTTTTTTGGTTTATCCTAATTCAACTAATATCTGTAATTGTTAAAAGGAATCCAGAACAGACCAGAGTTTAGGGGAAAATTCTTTGCACCTTTATGATGTAAAGGGATAAAAATCTGATTGCAGCTCAAACATCTTGAGTTTGAACAGTGGATGGGATCTTGGGAGGCCAGGGCAAGGAAGAATGAGAGCAAATGTTGCCTACTCACCATCTTGTATGGAAAAAGTGGTGGCTTGTACTTCTATAGTCATCACTGTGGAAACCTGCATGGTGCAAAAATTCAAGATGGGGAAGGGATTGTTCACTGAAGTGTAAATGGAAGGATGTACATACATTGGTAGGTTATAAGATGTCCTACAGTGACACAGGTGCCAAGAGAGAAGAGGTAAGTTTTTACGTTAAGCACACCCTTATTGCTGGTGTGCCATGATTGCATAAACCACCTTCATTTTTGTATAGAAGATGACAGCCATGGTTAGTTCTCACCCTTACATTGGGATTTCACTCATGGAAAGGGCAATTAATGGGCTGAATATCAGTAGGAGCACAACTTGATGGTCTGGGGTCATGGAAATAAAAAACTGTTAGACCTTGATAGAGATAGGAAAAAGGAGAGAGAAGACAAAATTAATCCAAGCATTCATTATTATATCAGCATAAAGTCTCTGGAGGGCACTGGCGCAAAGAGAATAGGAAAGTAAAATTCCTTCACTCAATTAACACAAAGGGATATTGCTGCGCCACGTGTCTTTTCATGTAGCCTTTCCTGTAACACTGGAATACATTTGTATTCCAACAATTACTTCATCAGAAATGCACGCCATACTAAATTAAGTCCCTTTTCACTTCTTGTAAACCCACCCAGTCATACTGCACTGAGTGTGATAGCAACCATAGATTTGGATCTGAAAGCTATGCAGTATGTCAGGCCCAGGGAGTCAGCCCAGGGAGACAGTAAAACACCATGTTTAAATCCAGTTCTGCAGTCAGGGTCATGTGTGATTCATGACTGGTTCTGCCTCTTTTGCCATGTTTGCAGCACTGGTCTCATTAGCATAATACGTAATTAAATGGATTAGCCAATGCAATATTACTTCCCTTTGACAGCGGCACAGCTACATCACAGTATTTGGGGCACATTAATGTGTGACTGCACCCATATGTTGCTGTAACATATCTTCTTGTGGTCGCTCTGACACAGTAGTAAAAAATACTGAAACGTCTAAGTTCTGATGAATATTTTGCTTTTTCTCAGTTAAGTGCTGATGAGAAACGAATCAAGTTTTAGTGGCCAATGGAAACTTCTGTTTTAATGTCAGGACATAGGCATTATTTTTTCATGATGGGGCATGGTCATTTGAGACTTCTCTTTTGATTTTGGGACATGGCCATTGGAAACTTCACTTCTGCTGGTGGGGAATAGCCATTGGAGATTCCATTATAAAGTTGTGGCTTACCCATTGAAGACATCTTATCTGACATTTAGGTATGGTCATTGGAACCTTCGATTTTCATGCTGGGGTGTGGCCACTGGAAACCTCTCTATTGACTTTGGAACAGTTGGTCAGTACATGTCCCCCATAAGTGACACCAATGCCTGCACATATTACTCTGTCATTCAAATGTTTGTGAGCAACAGATACTCAGCATAATGATAAGAAGAATAAGGGAGCCAAGCCATCAGTCCTGTCTTCTTCACTTAACATTGCCCTACACCTGCCTTCTGATCCTGCAAATGATCCAGCTTTAAGAATCCTTGAGTTTACATGTTCAAATACATATATACATTTACTTTAAAAAAAAAAAAAAAAAAGGAGCTGTAGCTGACCAAATAAGTAAATCCAGAAAATAAAAATGTCTGCTCAGGCAGACGGCTTCAAACTCTTTAATGTTAAATGTTGAAAAAAAAAAACATATAAAAATCAAAAATAAAACAGGATAGATTGGTATAAATAGGTTGCAATGTTTGTTCGTATATCATTGAATGTGACTGCTTCTTACACCCAGTTACTGGCCACAGATTTTACTGCAACTTGTATGCTGACTGCAATACACAGAATGTTGTTATTTTGCTGAGTGGATTGTATATAAATGTCACTATGTTGGAAAAACAAATCGTAATTTCAGAGACAGGATTAGAGAGCATGTTTGCAGTATGAATAGATGTGACGATAGAAATACACTTGGTAAACGTGAAAAATGAAGGCTCTAATCATGTTTTTAACTTTTTGGTGCTTGAAGATTTTATGCCTAATATTAGGGATGATGATGTGAGAACTTGGAAACCAAATGGATTATTTTACTGCATGCAACCGCTGGTAAAGGGTTAAATGAAAATGTTCCTCTGAAACCTGGCCTGAGGTCACATGATCTCCAACGCTAATTTGAGTTGAATAAATAGAGCTGTTGTGTTGCAGTCTAATCTTTATAAGCAGCCATTGGTGATGCAAAAGCATTGATCTCTCCTGTTATGTTTTTGATTTTTATATGTTTTTATGTGTTTTTTTCAACATTTAACATTAAAGTGTTTGAAGCCATCTGCCTGAGCAGACTTATTTTTATTTTCTACATATATACATTTGATAAATGTCATATGGGTAATTATTGTTGAACTAAGTGTGAACCAACATATCATTCTGAAATTCCAGCTGTCATGTCCTTCCTATTACAGCTGCTATCTTTCCTAAATGCCTTTTCCTTTTATGTCTATTCCACGTTTTCCCTCTGTCTCAGATTGCCTTCTCTTACTTCAGCTTCCTGCCCATACTTTTCATTCCCTTTTTCCTACTTTGCCTCCTCTTTAACCCTCATCTGCAGATTAATTTTCAGCATCATCCAACACTCTTTCACGTAGTACCTCTGCCTGTACTACCCTTGCTCTAGAGGTCTGAGCATCTCCTTCATTGTCCTTGTACCACCTATTCCCTGTAACCATCTTACCTTCTTTTCTATGAAGCTGGCATTCTAAAAGTCCATTGTGGTGTACCTTGCCACAGTTTCTGGTTAGATTACAAATTCCCTCCCTACTGCACAAATATCAACCGCGCTCTACATATATCCCACACAATCCTGGTTCCCTACCTCATTCATCCTGTCTCTCATATCCACCACTTCAAGTTTCCTTCCACTACCATAGCTCTAATTCTTACCATCTTCTGCTCCTCACCCTTTCTTGAATGGTCAGTGTGTCCTGCCTCTTATATAATCAGTTTGAATCAAGGCATGCAGAGGAGGTTATTGTGCATCAGTGGACCTCAGTCAACTGTCAGCCCCTACAGCATAAGTAGTCAAGATTAGACTTTTTCTAAAGTGTAACTGATGCTGATTGTCAGAAAACCTATTTATTGGCATGTATTAGTTTGGGATTCAGTACATTTGTATGCCATAATGCTATTAAAAGTATGGCCAGAGAAAGTAAAACAGAAAGTGAGAGAAATGCACAGACTGCTGTATCTGACTTAGAAGCCCATGAGAATGAGAAATATGTCATGTATTGTCAAACAGAGAGGCGTAAATTTGCTAATAATATTTGAATATGCATATCCCATAATACAGAGGCAATTATAGTATAGCTTTAGATATAACCTAGCAAACAGCCTACTTTAAAATGCATTTTTTAATGTATGTGTTCGTCTCTTCAGCTTAAAACTCTTTAGTTAAGTAATTTAAAGTACTTACCAAATAAGACTTCATATAAGCCTAAACTGGAAATATACATCGACTTTCTCAACAGAAATATTAATAATTGAATTCTTACAATTAATTAGAGAACATATTCTAACTGTGGTTTTAACAAAACAGATAAATGCATACACTTACATAATACCTATCCTCAACAAATAAAGGGCAATGCTAAAAGGGAACAATCAGTAACTGATATATTCTGTCTCTGCTTTGAAAGGTAATTATAGAAATGTCTTGCTGGAACTTTAGTTTTCCTCAGGTTGTCATGGTAGCAGTCAATAAAGGTAAGTCATGTTTGGATTTTTGCTGCCTTGCTACAGCAGTCAGATGCACTCTTTAAGGTGTCAACCAAATGCTACAGTACAAGTGTAAATAGCTTATTTAAAAGTAGTTGTTCCATTACAAAATTATTTACTTTCCTTATAACCAAATAAAAGCCTTACAGATGAATAAAAATTCAAATATGTATATTTTGGAAGCAGTGGCAAACGATAAGAACAGACAGTAAATCACAAATGCCTCGTTGAGGTGTTTATAATTTTCAAGACAACAGCTGGATGTTTAAACAGAGTACAACATTCTTTTCTCTGCAGTATTTTTTAAACAAAGCTATCAACACTCGCTGAAATCCTTACCTAGATCAGATGTCATGGATGTCTCAATGTGTTCACATCCCTCTCTTACCACTTAAAATGCTTTGCTTCCATTTATCTGTGATAGGGTTAGATTATCTCCCTTCAGACTATGATTGTTTTTATAATGTTAACTGTGTGAAACAGAGCATGACAAACTATCCAGGCTTTTTCAGTTCTTCCAGTATGTTTCAAAGTGTTATCACATTTCTGGAGTATATATCATCACAATATATTAAATCTATGAGGTGAGAAGCAGTTATTCAGTGACAGTCAAAAGTCATCAGTACACATGCAATTGTACTGAGTGATTTGAGATGGCTGTGCTAGAACATGAATTTCCAAAGTAGTCTGTATCTAAATGAAAAAGGAAATAAGATTTTATGCTCCTAGTCTATGCATTTTTTTAGAATTCTGGGAGAAGAATAAATTATTGTTCAATTGTTAAAACAAGTAAAATTCTTGAGAATACCTGATAACTCCAAGAAGTATTTAATACATTGATGTGACACTTTCCAAGTTTCCAAGTTTGTACACTGCATCATTACTCCTAACTTAACCAATCAACTGTTAAAAATTATTTCTAATTCCAAAAACATTTCAACCAAATCATTATGTTGATAAAATGTGGAATATCCTTCATTACCTAATACACAGAATATTATGATTCAACTCGTGGAGCAGAGAATAGTTACATTTTTTCCCTAATCTGTTATGATATATAAACATTAAGACACTTGGGGAGAAGCTGATAAACACAGTGAACAATGCATAAGGACAACATGCAAGGTAAGCGTAATATCAAGAAAACACACATTTCAAAAATAAGCATTGGGAATGCTAAACTGACCATTGTACAAAAAAAATAATGCACATGGATATCATATGCAGAAAACAGTACACAATGTGTATTATTAGATAAATACTGGAGTGCGATTCAGAGGTGAAATCTGTCAAACAGCAGAGCAACCCAGCAATGAGGTTTGTAGCAATCTAATTCAAGCTCTTGGCTATTGCCTGCAATGAAGTGCAACCGGGTAAGCTTCATCAACGTATCTGGCGCAGAATCAATCGTATGGGCATAGGCAGTGTCAGAGGTGCCCTGCAGATCATGCCTGAGTCATTCCCAGGAATGCTGTCTGTTTACACCCCTAAGCAGACAGCAGCAATATAAGTGCTGTAGAAGAGAAGCAATGACACCAAACTAGCTATATGACATGTGCAGGGTATCGGGAGAGGCCTGTGTCACAGCTGTAAAACTTTGGAAAATAGCTGCCTTTCAAAGACCTGCAGTGGACAAGTGAATCATCCCAGACCTTAATCATTTAGATACAAAATTATTTTCCAGCTATAATGATGGAGCTGGTATAGAATGATGTCTAAATGCCAAACTCTCATTCAGAAAGGACACAAGTGATGAGCGAGCTCTCTGCCATTGTAAGAAAATGCAGTGCAAACATCATGGTAGAGAGCAGCTATATTGTCCAATATGCACCCAGTTATGAGGAAACCTTTGCATATGTTAACTGGTATGGTTACCACTCCCTAAACAAGCAGACTTGTCTGAAGGTAATGGAAAGCCATGCAATGTGTGTGAAATAGTATAAATAGGAGATATCACAATGTACATGTTGTCATACATCATCACAATCCTTTGCCTAACAGAGTGGAAACATGCCATATTGCCATCCTAGAGGAGATGAAAGATACTTGCGAGAGCCATGGCTACTGCCACACCTCCAGGCAGGTAGAGAGGACACATACAGCAAAGCCTTTTGTCAAATATGCATCATTATCATGAAACATATGTGTATTCAAATGACAATGCATTGTATACTGCAGTGGTGGTGCTGCGGTAGCATTGTCGCCTCACAGTAAGACTCTGTCCTGTTCAATTCTCAGCTAGAGCGTCTTCTGTGTGGAGACATGCGTGAATGGGCGTACCTTCATTGAAGGTTGTGCATCAGAGCTGGCAACTCAGCATGTAAAAATCTACTGCCAATCATTAGCGGATCGGAGTTCCGCTGTGGCGACCCAAAAAGCCAAAAGACACAACAACAACAACAACAACAACATGACAATGCATTGTAGTATTTGGATAATTACAGCATTTCCCACTGGTAGGTCACAGAGGAGGTCTGCTGGATAATTGATGTCAACTATATCCCCTACATTGTGACCTGTACATCCTTGCAACCAAACCATCACAGGTAATACCACAACATCAACTGGATGTAACAGGAAATAGCAAGCTCCAGTACCATCATCTTAACAGCCAGAGCAGATACAGCAACAGACATGGGCATGCCACAGATAGAATTCATGCATTATATCTTTGTATGATGGTACATTTCAATAACAGATATAGTGTAACAGTATTGTGACACACAATAGGGCAAACAGTGATGTGCCTATGCAAATTCTGAAAATAGAAAAATGCCATCCTGGTCCACAGACAGAAAACACTAGAATGCACAAATGGTTTGATACCCTTTATTGTGCCAACATGTTTTACAATTTACCCATTTTCAGACACTGTGACCTCTTTGTTTTTTTTAATTCCTAATGAAATGGCACATGCAGACACCACACTGAAGAAAGCTGCACTGTAAAGCCTGTATTCATGCAGTAAGGGGGTGCTGTGTCATCTCTTTGATCCGGTGTTCAAGGATCAGTTAAAATATGATCATTCTATGGAAAGGCACCTTGACACAGAATATGGTCTTAGACAGCTGTCAAAGCCACATGAAAATGGACAGTTCAGTACTGGGTTCTCTGATCCATCCTTTCCTCATGTCTACTATCCAAAAAGTGCTGCACACAATGTGCTTCAGAATTTGTAATGGTGTTTCCTCTTAACAGGGACTAATCTACAACTCCTATGACTTGGACACCAGATACATCACTCCAGTGTGACGGGACAATATTACTGCACTATATAAATTCCCCTGTAGTCACACTGCTAAAATGTCCGGCAATATAAGTGTTGGCCCCCAAGTGAAAAAGTTCAGGACAAATGCAGAATTTGTATACTAAGGCATGTGGAACTGCTTGTTCTACAGTGCATACTTGGTGCTCAAATGCCTACATAGGACGCACATGGTGGCAGCTCTTGTACCCCCTGCATGTGCAGAAAAAATACTGGTACAGGATGGCAAGTGTAGGCAATGCCTCATTCAGCAAGCTTCCCACTCCTATCCAGGAATAACATATAGCACAATGGGATGAAATAATTGATTGCGCCATGCACAGCAGATGACACTGCAGATACAAGTTATCTTCTGTGTTAGCAGTGTCATGTGACGCATATACAGTGATGTACATGATGGACTGCTCACATTGCAAAGAGGAAATTACAAGCACCCAGAAAGCATGTACCCTACCTAAATCTTCTATGATATTTAGTGCCATGTCAGGATTACTGAAGGGTTGCCAGCACTCACAGGAATACACTTTCACAATGTCTGTTGGATGTGACAGTTTGCCTACCTATACTAACAAGAGACTGAGTTATATTCAGAACTGTGTTATTAAACAGAGATTTCTAATTTATATTTTTAGACTATTTCATGCCTTGGTAACATGGTAACAAGACAATAAATCACTTGTGTTTTTTTTATTATTTTGCAATTTTGACCATAGGTTCATAGGTTGGTACTAGGCTATCAGCCCTAGGGCCTAACAAGCCTAGCCATAACAATTACCTGGCTATTTCTTCCCACACTATTTACTTCCCTGGACCCCTGTCTAGCAGGACGACTGACATGATCCCCGGGGTGAATTTCCTTTCTCCCATCCAATCATCAAGGTTCCTTTTGAAGAGGGCCAAAGAGGCGCTCTGCTTGACATGTATGGGCAGTCTATTCTAGAATCTGGGGAGCATCTGGGTCAGGAACCTATTCCTCCAGCATGTTTTGTTTATTGTGATGACAAGGTTTAGATCCCTGGAGCGTGTGGCTCTGAGGGGTTGGGACTTCTTTAAGCGTAGCATGTCCAACAGCTCTGGGTTTGACATGGCCTTGTATATTAAGCAGAGATCGCCTCTGAGTAGACAATATGCGACAGAATATAGCTGGAGTTTTTTAAGGTGGTCAGCATAGGGCATCTGCTTTAGGCCTGTGATTCTTTTAGTGAGGTATTTCTGCGGACTTTCCAGTTGTTGCAGATGTCTTGAGAGGTACATACCAAACGGGGCATTGTATTCTATAATGGGTCTAATGAGGGATGAGTACAGTGGGACAATGACCTCCTTTTTCTGGATGAAAAGCCCTTAGTGATGAGGTGTGCCACATAGAAGGATTTCCTGACTGTTGTGGCGATGTGGTTATCGAAGGTGAGACCACTGTCCACCTGTGTCCCTAAGTCTCTTATTACACTTTCGGTGTTTAGTGTACTGCCACCTATGTGGCAATTCATGGGTACATGTTTTTTCCCAAAGGGGATAACTATACATTTCTTGGCATTGAGCTTGAGCCCCTGACTCTGGCACCAAGCATCTGTTTCTGTAAGGTCCTTTTGTAGAGTATCCACATCATTTGGGGATTCAGTAATGCCTCCCAGTTTGCAGTCATCTGCGAACTTTGTTAGCCAGAGTCCCTTAGTGTTGGCCTGTACTTCAGAGAAGTAGATGCCAAACAAGAGCGATCCCAGGACTGAACCCTGAGGTACTCCACTTGTCACTTGTCTGGAGCTGGATTTGGAGTCGGCTACTTTTACAGTGTGGGTTCTGTCAGTAAGCCAGTTGGCAACCCATTGAGTGATGTAGGGATTAATGCCCAGCTTAGTAAGTTTATCTATGATTCCAGAGTGGGGGATGGTGTCAAAGGCCTTGGCGAGGTCCATATAGGCTGTGTGGGCCGCCTTACCCTCATCCACAGCTCTGGAGACTGATTCGAAGAAGTTAACCAGGTTCAGGAGACAAGATCGGCCCTTCACAAAAACTGGGTGGGGTCCAGTGTTTAAAGGTAGCCAATGTCTTTGTTTATAAGTTCCATGATAATACGTTCCATGGCCTTGCAGATCAGGCTCATCAGACTGATGGGGTTGTAGTTCCCGGCATCCAAAGCGGATCCCCCCTTGTAGAGTGGGATAACTGTAGCTGTGCACCACTCAGTGGGCACAAAGCCTGAGGGGAGGCTATGATTAAACATGACACTTAGGTGAGGTGCCAGTTCATTTTGTAGTTCATGTAATACACAGCCCAGGATGTCATCTGGTCCTATGGATGCTGTATTCTTAGCTTTGGAAAGTGTGTTTCTTACCTGTGTGGCCGTTATTACCGGAATTTGGCAATCTTCCGGTATTGAGATGGGCCATTTAGGGGATGAGAGGGGGGTGAAGTTGGCACTGAATTGGTCTGCCAGGATATTGGCAATATCCTTGGGATCAGTATATTTAATGCCATTCTGTTGTAGCTCAGAGCAGATTGAGCATTGCCATTTAGATTCTTGATATAGTTATAGAATGCCTTGTGGTTGTCTTTGGAATCTTTGGAAATTTTATTTTCATAACAAGCTTTGGAGGATTTTATGAGGGATCTTAGCTTCTTACTGAGGCTGGTGAGGGAGTTTTGTGCATCCTTGGATTTTCCTCTTTTCTGCAACAGTTTCTTTTTTTTGTTGTAAAGCTTGTTTATGGCAGGGGACCACCAGATTGGCTTCCTTTTTTTGGAGGAAAGCATCTTGGTTCTATTTGGGATGGCATGATTCATGCATGAGTGGATGTGATCGTACAGTGCCTTAGTGTAGGATTCAGCAGTCGAACTTTCAGTTCCTGTCTGCATGGGTGTCATGAAGTTTGTCACTTCTGACTTGAGTAACATGAAGTTGGCTTTGGAGAAGTTTTTTATGGAGGTTTCCTTACTGGAGAGTGTGAGTGGGATGTGGATGTTAAGGGTGATTAGCTTATGGTCAGACCTGACCAACGAGGGGTGACCATAGGTGTGGAGCATTGATTTCCCATGTTGGTAATGATCCAGGGCATTGGAATTTATGAATTCCAAGAACCGTTGGCAAAGGTGTTGGTACACGAGTAGATTTCCCAGTTAATTGCAGAGTAGTTGAACTCACCCAGTATTAGGGTGTTTGGTTGTATCTTAATATTTTCCAGTATGTTTAGAAAGGTGTAGTGAGAATCTTGGGGCATGGTGGGGGATCTGTAGCAAGCTACAATTTGGATTACAGTCTTACCTAGTGTGAGTTACATTGTGTTGGGCAACTAGCCTGGTGGTGTGAATATCCTTGGTGAATATGGACACTCCTCCACCTTTAGCGTTTTGGTCCTGGTTTGGTGGCCGAAAAGTGTGGTAAGAGTTGTAGCCTGGTATTGCAGGGGTGCTCTCTGGAGCCTTGAACCTGGTCTCTGTTACTGCACAGATATTGATGTTCTCCATTTTTAGGAGGGCCTCGAGAGAGTGTATTTTGAGGTTTAGACTTCTAGCATTGAGTAGCATTACCTTCAGAATTTGCATGCATGTGCCTGTTACGGTGGTGGTTTTGTCCTTTGAACTTTGCCTAAAAAAGGCACTATAGGGGTGGCAAGAGCCTTAGCCAGTAACCTGAATTCCATGGGCAACAGGTGCAGACCATCTCTGGCAAAGCATGGTGGTCTGTCGATCATATCGTCCCAGGCAGACAGATACTGGATCCCCTTTGAATGACACCAGAAGCTTAGCCAATTGTTGAAGTCAATCAATTGTTGTACCTCTGACCTGAGGTGGCATGAGGCATGTCAAAAGCAGTAATGGCTGTTATTGTACCAGTCCTAAAAATCACAGTGCTGATAGCCATACTATATACAGCTGACATGGTGATGCTATGCCATTTGTCACCACATGTGAACACAGAGTGGTTGTTTGTCTATTGTGTGCCTGTATTCGTGTACCATTCATATTGTATACATGAAACCTGTATTATTTACAGCTTGCACACATGTACATAGTTTATTTATTTCCTTATTTCACATTTGTTAATTGTGTAGGTAAACTGACCTAAAGACTCATTTCAAACTGACCTGCCCATACCATTGGCAAACACAATATCAACAATAATAATACATGCATTCATTACATGAAATACATACTTGGGTATACAAAGTTAAGTGTGAAAGCTGAACAAAATAAGTACACATAATACAGCTTTGAGATACCCATTTCCTATGACAGGTTCACAGATTAGTACTAAGCTAACTGCCCTTGGGAGCCATTTTAAGCCTAGCCAATTATCCCTTGTGAGACTCAAACCCTGCACCTTGTGCTTGCAAGGCAAACACCTTAACTATTAGGCCACCCTCCCAAAAGTAGAATGAAATAAATTGCATAAAACAGCTATGAAATAAATTTCAACCTTGACCCACACCAAAAAGCAAGCACTGAGTAAAAGAGAAAAACACTGTATGTGTTATTTACAATAGAAAATAAGAAATGTGTGTTACCTGAAATAGATATTTTGAATTAGAAAAACAAGCAAAGAGCAAAGTGTACATTTGTCTATATACATAATTACAGGTCTGATATATTAGTCAGTCTAAAGACAGTGTTAAAAGTGGTCATTTTACAAAATGTACTAACCTATGAAAAATAATGCCAAAAGCGTGAAACCAGTAAGTCTGCCTGAAAACTAAACAACCATGGATTATAAATTTAATGTCAAGATATCAATGCAAAAAAATCTAGAAACAGCAACCTAGAAAAAGAAAAAATAAACCTAAGCTGACAGTAGAGTACTGCAGGGGTAGAGGAAATGTACTGAGTTTGAATGCAAAGATTCTTATCCATTGTCCCTAGTACAGTCACACTTAAATTCTTCAGTAAGATATAATATAATTTTCCCTAAATATTGCTAATATGTTTTGTTTACTATATGCAATAGTTATGGCATTCCAAAAAGCCCATGCTGTCTTGGAGCAGGCGTTTGCACAAATAGCTAATAAGTATCTTGGTCTCCATAACCAACTGCCATCTTGATTCCTAAGACTGTAAGAGGTATCTTGGATCCTGAGCTTATTTTACTTTGGGGACCAGTAATTTTCATTTAATATATGAACATCAAAGCAGTGAAAAGGAAGGCAGTCCTGGCTAAAACAGGGAGCTATTTGGATTTTTTGATATTCAGACTATGATGTGTGGTACTTTTGTACAAGTTCCACTTTATCACTTTAACAACATTGAAGACTTTAGTCCTCAAAACCATTTCCGTTCACTTCTACCATATCAACATTTTATTTCAAACATTTCAAAACAGGACTGTCTCTGTGCTGAAGTAAACATTATCATTTACTACACTCAAAGTTCCTACAGCTTTGGGATAGTACTTTATATGAGCTCTTAGCCTATATAGTTAGCTTTACAGTAACAGCAAACACTATCACCCTGAAGCTTCAAGCATGCTTTAATTTTTCCACTCTTCAACCTTTCATTACCCAGTGTTTCCAGTGACTACTGGAGTATTGTAAATACATGTCCCCCAGCTAAACATCTAGAGAGAATAGTTTACAATCAAATATTAGATTATGTCCAGAAGTACCATTTGCTGTCAATCAAAGAATATGGGTTTAGGCAAAATGCAGCATTACCAAGGCAATCCGATGATTGACAAATGGTGTACTGACAAGCATGGAAAAAGTGTAATGTGTTTAGGTTTAAAGCATGCCTTTGAGATGGTACACCATCCACAGATTCAAAAGTCATCTTACTCTGGCTTCTCTAATACTGTAATACAATAGTATGATAACTACCTTTTAGTAAGATCGTTTAGGGTATTGGCCTTCAGTGTTAGCACAGGTGCAGGCACATTACCAAGGGAGGTTCCTCAAGGCTCTGTGCTAGGCACATTGCTATTCTCTATTTTCGTAAATGACCAGGGCTGAAGAATGGCAGTACTATTGGATGCAAGGACAGTAACCATTAGAAGCATGTTTCCAAGTCAGGGAATCAATGTTTAAATAGTGACAGCAAATATACAATCTGCTGCAAGTAGATATGAGTAGGTCTGAGACATAGATACCAAACAGCAGGCTGCCCAAAACCAAACCTTGTGAAATACCACTGCTTTCGGAAATGGCATCTGTGCCTCTAACTACACGGGTTCTATCAGGCAACCAGTTAGCTATCCTACACACAGCATATCATTTTATATTCTTATTTACAAGTCTGACAATAAAGCTTGCATATGTTATTTTTATTGTGTGAAAGACCTTGGCCAGTTTCAGATATGCTGTATGCACAGCACAACCACTGTTCACTGCTTTGATGATGTTTTTGAAGACTTTAACAAGGTGAAGGTGGCGGGACCTGTGTCTGAGAAATTTAATTACTGAAGGTCCAAAATTAAGATGTTTTAATGTCTAGATTAATTATGAAATAATAATGTCGATAGCTTTAGAAATATGTCTGTGTTAGTAATGAGTCTATACTTACTAATGTTTGTGTTTGGGCCCCCCTTGTTTGATGGCATTATAATGGCTGTTTTTGAGACATCAGGAATGTAATCAGTGCAGAAGTTTAAATTAAATAGGTCAAGTAGGGGAGGTGTACACAATAACCTTTCTGAATTGGGCTCATGCTCTCAGAGTCAAGGAAACGTAATAAGAAAAATAAATACACAGTGAAAGCATTTTTCCTTGATTATGGTGAGATGTCGCATCTCAATGCTACATCAGGAAGTCAACATTCATTTAAACATAGAGTAATGCTAACTTCTAATGTATAGACACATGATCAATATTATAAGAAAACACTGGCATATTTTATGTGCATTTGGTATGGTAAAGAATATTAGACCTATGAATTGCCGAATAAATGGATTTACATATATTAAATCTGAGATGGCCATCTGGAATATTCCCTTTTCTCTGAGGTACGACAACCTGAGAGTTAGTATATGTAACTTCAGGGGTGGGGGGGCTTATACCCCCACATCAGGGGTGCAGGGGGGCTTTCCCCCTGCAAAAAAGAAGCTTAAAGGAGAAGACCAATGATTCTCCTGCAGTTTTGAACTTTTTTTCTGCATATCAACACTCGACAATTTGAGTACCAACATTTCAATAGGAAGCCTTTGTAAACACAGTATATCATTCAGGGAGTCCTTTCCTCACCACTGTTTCCTATACCCATACATCTTCAGGGCAGCAGTGATGCATGTCATCATACTTTTGTCTGCACATATTCACTGGTACAGGGTATACCAATTGTCTTAGCTGGCTGGTCGGCCATGTCATACCAGTCAATCAAATTACAGAATGGAGACACATAAGGTTCCATCAGTCACTCCTGGAACTGGCTTTGTAGCAAAAATAGCATACATAATAGCCAGACCATTAACTTAAGCAACCATTGGAATGAATCTATTGCAGTACAAAATGGCAGTCTGCTAATCAAACCCTGCATGGGACTTTGAATAAGTTGTAGTGCACCTTTGCAGTATAACATTGTGAGATCCTTGCACATGCATGGTTAGCCTGCATGAGTGGACATGTGCAACATAGTGAGATGCATATGCCTGCCTAGTTAGTCTGTATGAGTGGACATGTGCAACATAGTGAGATGTATATGCATGCTCAGTTAGTCTGCATGAGTGGGCATGCAACATAGTGAGATGCATACGAATGCATGAGCCTGCATATGTAGACATGTTCAATATACTGAGATAAATGCATATGCATGGTTAGCCTGAATGAGTTGATATACACAACACAATGAGACAGCTGCATATGCATGGCTAGGCTCCATGAGTGGACATTTACAACACTGTGAGACATATGCACATGCATTGTTGACCTGCATGAGTGGACATATAAAATGTAGTGAGATACATGTGCATGTATGGCTAGCCTGCATGAGTGGGCATGTACAAAACAGTGAGACACAAACACATGCATGGCTAACATGCATGAGTCGACATGCACAAAATAGTGAGATGCATGTGTATGCATGTCTAGCCTGCATGAGTGGACATGTGCAACATTGTGAGATGTGCACTTGGTAGTGCGATTTAAAATGGTCCTAAGGCCAGTCCTTCCATCTGGTTAAAAAATATGAAATAAATAAATGTCATTGCAATTCAAAGATGCATATGGTATCTAGCCACATTAGTATTTATACAGGGCAAACTACTATATATTCACCTCTTTTCTGCATCTATCATATTTAATGCCATGTCTTCCAAAGGAAGCAGAGAGTGGAAGATATATATATTTAGCCCTGTCAAGAATGCTGCTCTGCTACAGGGACTCAAGACCCATGGGCAATGTTTGGGAGAGGGGGCACCCACAAGCCTCAGGAGGAACATGTGTGGGATAGTGTGATATCTGATGTCAATGCCATCAGTAGGAGGGATTGCACAGCAATGCAATGACAGAAGCATGTCAATGACATGATAAAATGGGCTTTGCAGATGGCAAGCAATGTAACAGTGCACTATAACATTTAAAGGTGGTCAGCCATCATTGGCATCCCAGCATGGAGATAATGAAGAAATCAGTTTTATTCCAGAAGTGGGAACATATGCTCTGTGAGTGATCAGAGGTAACATATTGTACACAGAAACCAGCCATGTTAGTCATTCCACAAGTACTATATAGCAGATTTGCCCAGACTGGTATCAGAGAACATGCACTGACCAGTCCCTATGGATTCTATAAATACACAAGGTTTTCAGTCTCACAAGTCTGCCAGCGCAGGAAGTTAATTTACAGTACCCACCTGCTATTTACATGAATACCACAGGCCATCATGGTTTGTGGGGAAACCATTGTTACTGTGATGTTTCATGATTTGAGTATTCAAAAGAAATATTATTGCTATGGTGACATCTATAGAGGCTGGACTAGAACAACAAGACAAAGATTGCACCTGTACATTGTCTGATAATGACATCAGCACACAAATGTAGTCACAGTCCTTGGACACATTGTTACTTTCTATCTTCCTCCATGGTAGTTATACACCCAACAACCATCACCCAGGCTGACACAGTGGTGTTCCTCAAAACTGCTGTCCCATTGGAAGCACAGGATGGTGGTCACCATGCCTGTCACCTCCCCTATGACTGACACAGCTGTAACTGCTACCTGCAGGCCTGTGGTGAAAGACCAGAATATTACCTCTGAAAAGAATTTACCCATCATATGTTTGGCTACCAATGATTCAAGGAGATATCCACTTTCAAATGTGGCTCCAGATATGCAGGCAACTCTAAACATCAATTAAAATGCACAGGTCTTAATCTGGACAGAGACAACAGCTATGCTCACCTCTGAAAGGACATTGCTCTACAAAGGTATAAACACACACACACACACACACACACACACACACACACACACACACACACACACACACACACACACACATGCACGCACACATGCAGGCATGCACACGCATGCACACACAGAGTTATAAGACGTATTACATAAGAAGTAACAAATGAGTATAGTATCAAGAATTAGACCTGGAGGTGCATGTCAATCAGCTAGCAGAAGTGAAGACAATTAAGGTATTTTGCAACAATAAAGAAGTTATTGCATTCCTAGTACATTTTGTTCCTTGTTGTTTTCCACCAACAAATTTGAAAGTTGCATCTATAATTCTCGGCTGACAAAACATTCACCAGTATTTTGAAATGATGTTCTCCATAAAATATTACTATGATTTGCCTTGGGGACAACCATGAGGCAAGGCTGCCGAATGCTTTCTGGAGCTGTGTAACACTATCAATGCGTGAGAGTTTGTTAAAAAGAAAATTAAAATTCTTCATATTTGCTTGTCATGTTTTGTGACAGTCAGCAATACAAGTGCTTCCCATTAAAGAAAGTAGATAAAATTTCAAAAGAAATAAAAAAAATCTACAGAAATGTTTCTAATTCATTCTGCACTGCATAGTGTTTATAATGAATTGCACGTGTTGGTGGGAAAGAACATTGCTATTCTGATACATTAGTGACAGCACTTCAATGCCTGAATTTGGCAAATTAATCTACCTGTTTGGTCACTTTTAAAGTGTTTGCATTCTTGTAATCTATGCTTTGACTACTGGTTTACAAACCTTCTTGAAGAGCTCTCTCTACAAGACAATCTTTGCATTTTACTGCCTCACCACCTGGATGGCAGTTTCCACTAAAAGTGTTATTTCCGTTCATGAAAACATACATCAGTAAACTTGATCTGATTGCTTGGATACTTCATGTCATTCTGCTCTCTGGTATGTGTAACCCTGGACATGAAGTATTATTTATCAGTCTTTGGTAGCAAACATGTAATTACACGTGATGAATGTAGCCCACATTTCGAAGACTGTTTCCTTCCAGTTGTTTGTCCTATCATTAATAATACCATTCTGGAAGTATGCCTTTTTTACCTGTATCATTCAGCAGTGTAGTCATCATCTCTGACCTCACTTATAACCAATTAACCTTAATGGCCATGCAAAGAGTGAAGTAATTCATCTTTTCCAGTAACTGAACTGGTTTATGTTCTTGATTTTAGATTTTGTATGAACCTTATATCCTTTTACCTAAATTGACAGAATGAGTCTTGTTCATAAAATAATTTATAAAATAGAGGTCTTAAAAGAAGTAGTTTCCTATTTCACAGATATCAACAAACATTTCCAATGCATCTATTTAAGCTGCTAGACATTAACAATTTGGATAGGAAGGATTTCAGCAAGAAACGTTGACTTATCTGCCTTCAGTAAATTTAAGTGACTTTAAAAAAACAGTATCATCTGTAGTTTATTCTTTCAGTAATAGAAGCTGTTAAAGTGCAGCCCTAAACTTTATGGGAACAGTCAGTTCAAATGATAGTTTTGCAGGTTTATTCACCTGTTCTTGTAGCAGTGAGGTAGAAAGCCTACTTGTCCCTTCTCAGGAAAAGTGAAGCTACTGAAAGTATAAAAGCAAACCGTATTCATTTATTTTTCCTTCATAAGGTTAGTGAAAACCTCACTTTATTCGTGAGTGGGCAAATTCCAGTTTTAGTTAGCCCCTTTACCAGCACCTGATTCTAAACTAAAGTTTCTGAACAGATTCAGATAATAATTTATTATGGTACAGTTTTGAAAACAGCAGCATTTTGTAGCTTTATTGATGAATGTCTTACACCTCCACTACACAGTATACATATTTCCATTTCCTTAAGAGGCATATTTTTAACTGCAGTTGTAGAGGTCTAAGTTTTTGGCCCATAGTTCAATACAGAAATTTGAAGGGGCTATAAATTACAAAGACAGAGCATAAATAAAAGCTGTGCATTTTCTACATCCTTTTAAAAGAGTTCAGATCTGAGAGGTCATGGCTGCATGAAAGTAAATAATTTAACAGATGTATTACGAAAGCATGGTATGAAGTAAACCAAATAGTTTCAAACTGTTGCTAAGACCAGACTTGACATAGCAAGGAGGCATTCTTAGCCTCACTGCTTTAGTGATTAGTTATGATCTACATCTGTATTAGCATAATCCCTTATAATACTGATGTGTGACATCAACATTTTCTCTGCTGGTATAATTGGATGGTTAATTCTTGAAAGAAATCTCAGCTGTTCATAGTTATGTCCAACATATTAATACCGACATAATGTCCCTTGAGCGCATTTATTGGACATTGTCTTATGACATTTCACAGTCAGAGGGCAAAGATTCTATGAAGCAAAGGACTTCCATCAAACCTACTAGAAAACTGAGAACAACAATGTCCTTTGGAATTCAGCCCTGTCTAAAGTTCAGATTTATAATTATTTGCCCACTCTGCAGATACAATCAGAAAGCTACACCAGGCTGCCAGCAGATCTTAAAATATTGATGTCCAGCAGCATCTGGACCAGTGGTTCTTTAAATTGTGTTTTACTAGGTTTTTCCTGAATGCAGAAATAGCTTGCATAGTACTTTTCCATTTTTTACCCTTCTCTTACTTATTGTAGATCAAAGCATGTGTATGTACCTTTAAGAAGCATTTCCAGATGTAAGCACGTGCATTTAAATAGTGAGCGCATGCAGGCAGCAATGCCATTTTAAGAGAACAGCCTGAGTGCTAACATGTATCATCGTGGTAGTCAATCTGTTTGTACGTTTATTTAAGTTTAAGTTACAAAGCCTCATTCCTGATGTGTTTTTTTGTAATAAAGCTGCTTGAACTGAACCCATGAATGTTCATCTGTTTTATCTGGACCAGATGAGCAACATGATGTCAGAAATGGGATTAAGAGAGCAACTTCTTCAAGCCATGAGGTATAGAGTTGAAGGTGAAGGCAGCTTAAGCTGGTTGAGTGAAACAGAGCTCAGACAAAAAAGGTCAGAAACTAACTTAAGGTAACAAAAAAAATGCACAAATGATTTATTTGGCACAGAAAATGAAATGGAGCATTTGTAAGGCACAAAACACATTATTAATCAAACAAATAGCACAAAACATATTATTAATCAAACGAAGGGCACAAGACACATTATTATTTAAACAAAATGTTCAAAACTACAATATTTGATAAAGGTAGCAGAGATATTCATATGGGGCTCAGAATTACCTTTGGTTTGTATAACAAGCATGTTTAAAGTAAAACAGGCACAAGAAAAGTATAATAAGCATGATAAGAGATTACAAGGGCATAACGAGTACAAGAAAAAGGGCAAATTAAGCTTAAAGAGCAAGGCGAGTGGATTTTTTTTTTTTAGTAAAAGATTGTATTTGGCCACAAACTACTATTTTGCATTGACCAAAACCATTCAAAGCATAACTAGAATTGTTTGAAGTATCTCAGTGTGTGCAATGTGTTTGCAGAGTGTATGCTTTATTACTGTGCAATTATTTCAAAAAGTTTGCTGTGTACAAAGTACAGTTATATTGCAAAGTGCAGTCAAAGTACAGCCATTTCGAAAAGTTTCTTGCATTTATGCCATTTTAAACTGTTTCTTACACATTACATATTTATTTCGCAAAATACAGCCATTTTGAAATGTTCTTGTGCTGTGTACAGTTTATTTGCAAAGTACATTCATCTTGAAGTGTTTCTTTGAGCTTTTCCTTCTGTGTACAGTTTATTTACAAAGTATAGTTATTTTCAAGTATTTCTTACACTGATAAGGAGTGGTTTCACAAAGTACAGTGATTTCTGAGTGTTCTTGTGCTACAGAGATGTATTTGGCAAAGTGCAGTTATTTCAATGAGTTTGTTGTGCTATTGGGCATAATTGCAAGTATTGGCATAAAGTTCTGGCATACATATATGTATATATATATATATATATATATATATATATATATATATATATATATATATATATATATATATATATTTGTGTGCGTATGTTCATACATAATTTCAAGCACCTTCACTACTGTGTGCTGATATGGCAGAGGCATTTCACAGACCAAGTCCACTTGTGTTTGATCATAATATAGCAGAGAAGTGAAGACTATGTGAGCAGAATATATTTTCATATAAGCAGCTTTTTCTGACAGAGATGCACATACAATGACATTCATTTTGCTTAACTTAGCTGGGTCAGAGACTATTGAAAGACAGCGTTCATTTGTGTATGCACCGGAAGTATATGCAGGAGAGGGGGAAACTGCCATATTGTGGTACCAGCTGGACCAAGGGAGGACTCTGAGTGCTTAAAATGTAAATTTAGAGAAAAGTGCAACACCAGCCAAATGTTACATTGGAGAGATACCTATTTTATGCAAGAGACCAAAAGCAAGGTGAAACTTTTGCAGCTTATATTACTGACTTGAGAAATAAAGCCAAAATGTATAGATTTGGTGACTTGAAAAATGAGTTAATAAAGGACAGGCTTGTATGTGGTGTTAATAGTCCTGCAGTGAGAAAGATTTTGCTTCCTGATAGTGATTTAATCATCCAGTAAAGCCATGGAGATCTGTCAAATCCATGAGCTCACAGAAAGGCACACAAGTAGATTTGCAAGTGATAAGAGAATTGTTTCAGCAGCCTCTAGAGCAAATGTAGACAGCATCCAACACATGGCAAGCAGAAACAGGCCTACTCACATGGCAGTTGCAACCCCTGTGGGCTCTCCTGGGGAAACCTGTAGCTATCTAGCAAGTTCCAAAACTAGCTCAGTAAAAAGGGCATGCTCAGTGCAGTATGAGTAAGTCAGCAAAACCCAACTCAAATCTCATTGTTAACTGTCATGATTGTGGTGCCAATCATGAGTCTAAAGGAGAGAAGTGCTTAGCATTTGGTCAGCAATGCCATAAGTGTAAAAAATGGAACCATTTTCAAAACGTTTGTAACTCAAGAAAGCCTCATTCACTTATTAAGAAAGGTCGTTGGGTTTTGCTGACTTACTCATACTGCACTGAGCATGCCCTTTTTACTGAGCTAGTTTTGGAACTTGCTAGATAGCTACAGGTTTCCAGCATGAAGAGTTCCAATAGCTATGCAGGACAAAGTCAAGGTCCAATTAGACAAAATGATGCAGCAAGGTGTGATTTGTCCAGTCACAGAACCAACTGAGTGGGTGTCTAACATGGTAGCTGTTCATAAGAAAATTTCAGATGAGATCAGAATATGCATTGAACCAAGAGACTGAACAAGGTATTAATAAGACCTCATTGTCCTATGCATACAGTCGAGGAAACTGCCACGCTCATGCCAAATGCCACTGCTTTTTCTGTCTTAGATGCAAAGAGTTCATTTTGGCAAGTAATGCTTGATGGCAAATCTTCACTACTGACTATATTCAGTACTCCATAGATTCCACAGGATGCCTTTTGGAATAAATTCTGCCAGTGAAGTCTTTCAGCATGCAATGGAGCAAATTTTTTCAGGCTATCCATGTGCTATAATAGTTGATGATTTACTGGTTGGAGGTAATGGTGAAGCAGAGCATGACAGAAATCTCAGGAAAGTTCTGGACAGAGCACTTGAAGTGAATTTAAAGCTCAATCTTCTGAAATACAATTTTAGATTACCAGAAGTTACTTATGTGGGTCATTTATTTACCAGTACAGGCTCATGACCAGACCCTTCTAAACAAGCAACCATTCTTGAGATGCCAACTCCAAACAATGTCCGAGCCCTACAGAGTTTTCTCTGTAAGGTTAACTATTTGGGCAAATTTATCCCTGACTTTAGTGAGTTATCAGCACCTTTAAGAGAGGTGACATGCAAAAATGTTGATAACCTCAAACAGCAAATTGCAAACCCATCTACATTAAGATACTATGATATCAACAAACCAGTAGTTCTTTTCTATGATGCTTCAAAGTTCGGTCTTGTTGCAGTTATTCTTCAAGAGGGCAAACCTGTTGCCTACGCATCTAGAACTCTTACCTAAACTGAGATGCAGTATGCTCAAATTGAGAAGGAACTTTTGGCAATTGTGTTTGCATGTTCGAAGTTGCATGATTATATTTATGGCTGAGCTATCCAGACAGAAACTGACCATCAACCTCTAGTTACTATTTTAAAGAAGCCTATGCATTCTATAATGAATGATGCTCAGATTGCAAAAGTATAATTTCAAAATGGTCTATACAAAAGGTAAACTTCTTTATCTGGCTGATACCTTATCCAGATCACCCAGAAATACTATGGAACAGTTTGATGTAGAGAATTTTGACTTTGATGTAATGGAAGTGCAAAAGTTTTCCACCACAAGACTTGATGAAATGAGAGGTCATACAAAGGCTGATCCATTTTTGCAAAAGCTCAACCACTTCATCAAAGTATGATGGCCATCAAAGCAATCCTATGTATTGCTAGAAGTGCATCCTTACTTTCCATACAGAGACCAGATGCTGATGGAAGATGGTATCATTTTCAAAGGTCCAAAAGTTATTGTTCCTACTTCTTTACAATGTGAATACATTCAGATTTTGCATTGTGGCCACCCAGGTTCTGATTCTACCAAAAGAAGGGCAAGAGCATTAGTATTTTGGCTTTCTCTATTGAAAAACATTGATAAAGTGCTTTCTTCTTGTTCAGTGTGCAACAGTACTAAGCCGGATTTGCAGAAAGAGCGACTTCATCTAAGCCAAATTCCTAAACTACCTTGGTCAACGGTATCAACTGATATATTTGAGTGGAACAATCAGCACTACTTAGTGTTGGTAAACTCTTATTCGAACTGGTTTGAGATCGATTTGCTACCTGACCTAACATCCAGAGCTGTTATTACTAAAATGAAACATCATTTCTCAGTCCATGGTAGTCCACACAAAATTATTTCTGACAACCGTTCTCAGTTTACCAGTCGATTTTTTCAGAGATTTGTAAAAGAGTGGGACTTTATTCATGTTACTAGTAGTCCTGAATACCCAGTCGAACGGCCTTGCTGAATGTGCAGTACAGAGTGCAAAACAATTACTAGAGAGGTCAAAGCATGACAATAATGATTTCTTCTTGAATTTACTTAATCTCAGAAATATACCCCATGAAGACCTACTTGGTTCACCTACTCAGAGACTTCTATCTAGGCAAACCAGGACAGCCTTGCCTATCAGTTCTAGTTTGTTGGTGCAATCAAAGCTTTCTTTTTAAGAAATTTCTTCTCAAATATGATGAATGGAGCAGATTTCTTCACCCATTAAAGAAGGAGAGACAGCGAGCATGCAGCATGCAAAAAAAGGCAATGTTTTGAGATCATTGATCAAGAAAGTATATATGCCAAAGATAGAAGGGATAGTGAGAATCTGAGGGTATAGAATATATGAGAAACTGTAGATATCTTCTTACTGTATCAGAAACAATATCGCAGCCTCGTACCTGTGATACAGACTGTAGATCTCAGAGCAACCCTGACAATGTTCATACCGAAGAACATGTCAGTATCTATTCCTGTTCCTGATGATGTCCCAGTTGTCCCTAAGGTTGAACATTCCTTAAAGACAGTCCCCATTGCTAGATCCAATTCCGACTTTTGTAAAATATACCTGGACATGGACATGATTGTTTTATATGTGTTTGATTTTGTTGTATTGTCAATAAATTATTCTGTATGACTGTGCATTAAAAAAGATCATTTCTGTAAATTATATGTCATTGAATACTGTCATTCAATATATGATCCTATTTCAAAGTCAGTCTGTTTATAAGTTTATTTAACTTTAAGTTACAAAGCCTCATTCCTGATGTGTTTGCATGTAATAAAGCTGCTTGAACTGAGCCCATGAATATTTGTTTTATCCTGACCAGAGAGTAACACTTATAGTTTCCATCAAGATTTTTCTTGAAGAGTGCTAATGAGGAACTCTGCTTAATATAGCTAGGTGGGTAGGTAGGTATGTATCTCACGGTTTCTTTTAAAAGCTGATCTTACATCTTCCCTTGCTCAGACACACTGCATATTATATTGCTTGCTATGCATTATACCACATTAGTAACCTACTGTACTATTCCAACAGTGTTCTTATACTATTAAAATCTGACTGTTTTACTGTGCTTTAGAGAAGGGACAAACTATACATCAATACCCTGATCAAATTGTTGTGTTTCCTTGCTTATTATTTAGCATTATATTATTTTTTATAAATATTTGATGTAACTTAACTCAGTCCTTGCTCTTTACCTGCAAAACCTGATATCACCATGGTTTTATTTTATCAATGTAGACATTCATTTTATCATGTCAGAATTGTGTTATTCATCAGTTATATTTCCTATTGTATATATTTTATACATTTATTTTTTTATTTATTATATTTTGTTAAACAGCAGAGTGTAATGTTTGTAACTGTAATCATAACCAGTAACCTGGGCTTGAGTTATACATGAATTAACTCATCATTTATTTATGATATAACTTAAAAATTATTAAATAGCATTAAAAAAAATAATAGCAAAATCCATTATACCCCATTTATACCCCTTAAAACTAAACTTTACTTTTCTCCTGCACCACATACACAAACCAAAAAGTGAAAAGTCAGTACTGAAGCAAAACATCATTTTTTATTTTTTTTCAGCACATAAGTTAAGTTTTAAGTTAGCAATAGATCTGATATTAATAATAAATGGAATTAAATTATGAAGATAAATTGTAATTTCTGATTTTGTTGGTATTATTAACAATTAAATTTGTAGCCCATTTGAAATTTTCACTGTTGGCTCAGTATAGTTGGAACACAAAATGCTAATTATTTCTAGTTTGCTTCTTCCTCCAAGTTTGAAACCTGGCGGTATATATATCTATATATATATATATATATATATATATATATATATATATATTCCGTTCATATATATGTTCAAGTTTCACTACTTCCCCCACTTCATTGAGTCCACTTGTTCAAAGTCACAGCCCCTGCAAAAACATGTTTTAGTGTTTTCATTCTTGTTTTTGGTACTAGACTTCAGCGAAAGTGCACTTTCGTTTAAGTGGACTTTCGCTGAAGTGTAGGGTCTACTGCTTGATTTCAGAGAAGTGTCTTTTCGATGTTAAGCAGTGGACCCATATATATATATATATATATATATATATATATATATATATATATATACATATATATATATATATATATATATATATATATATATATATATATATATATATACAGGAATCACTGGTATAAGGCATGCAATTTCATTGCAAAAAGTGATTATTTATTAGCATTATGGCATTGTTTGGATGTCACAGTTTTAAGGTAATGTGCTGTACTTTAAATATCTTATTTGCAATATTTTGCATTATTCTCAGCAGTGTTTCATCATAGATATATTATGATGTATTAACCTGCCCCCATGAGAATAGTATTCTCAGTATCTGAATGGATGTTACCTTCTGCATAACTCTCAACATGGTATAATATTTATAATAACACAGACAGTAACAATTAGACACTCACCAGGTTAAACTAGCTGTTGTTAAATATGGCAGCACTCGATGACAAGTATTTGTTATATGACGGAATTTACTCATGACTGGTCAAGTTTTTTTTTTTTTAACATTTTCTATTACAAACAGACTAATATGCCAAACTGTAAGACAGAATTATCACTCAAGAACATCAAGACAGTTCAGTCAAAAATATATGTTGCAAGTGTAAGTGTCTAGTACACAGGCTTGCATCCTATATGTTAACGATACATTTGGTCATTGGCATTTTCCAGCTAGACAAGTGATTAAACCCCCCACTAAATCGATCATTTTATAACTACTTAGCTCCCATAGCCCCACCAGAACCCTAACTCTAACCCTAAAACTTTCTTCTCACTCCCTAAACCTAATTCCCTTCACTCCATAACCCTAAGGCCTCCTTCTCACTTCCTGAACATTAAATCTCCACCCTGTTTCCTAAACCTACCCCCCCCCACACACACACACACACACACATACACACACACACACAATATCATGATGGTTGCATGACTTCACTCAGGCTTGAATAAGGTGTATGCTTCCTGAACTCATACTTGAGTTTGAGTGAGAGCAGCACCATACCTGAGCTACAAGCTTCTCAAGTCCCTGGCTTCATGGTAGTGGTTTTTGAGCATTTAGAAGTGGAACATTTGAAGAACACCCAAGCGCAAAATAAGTTGCCCATCAAAAAAGGTGTAAAGCAATTTATTTGTCAAACCAATACCATATGACAGAAAACGATGATAGAAACAACCAAATAGAGTTCTTCAGTCCCACGTAGTCTCTCTTCCTAACAGAAATGATGATGTGGAATTACTGCACTATTAGGTAAAATAAAACAATTAGATTGTCTATAAAAATATCATCCAAGTAATAACCTTAAAAGTTAAAGATGGCAAACCTGACCACCTTTTCTGACATGGAAGCAGAAGCTTATCGAACAGTCTGTTTTTTCCAAATTTGTAATTAAGCCGTACTTCTCCCATATACTAACATTGTCTATTACCATCTCAGTATTGTATACTTCCTTTGTAATGCTTCTCATATGAAGTAAACTGGGAGGGGTTGGACTCTTCAACATGCAGGTAATTACCTTTTGGGTGGATAACATTAATAAAGTTAGTAGGCCTTTTCAAATTTTCTGAGCTGTTAGGCTAAATTCACCAAGAAAAGAGGGTTAAAAAGCTAGCCTGACCATGTCATTTCTTATTATAGAGCATCCAAAAATCCTGAGTACCACTAAGTGATTTAATTCCAAAAAATATAAAACCAATCTCCAAAGACTCCCATCTAAAATTTAAGATTAACAGCCAGACACACACAATTCAGCTTAGATTGGATGCAAAAAAAATACTTAAAATGCAACTGTCACCACCCACAGTTTTTTTTCATCTGATTGCATTTGGTGGTCAAACATCATTTTAGTTCTAACCTACTGTAAAAGCTGGACATATGATTCCCATTTCCATCCTGTTCTGTATGTATTAGTTGCATTCACCTTTCAACCCATTAATATTTTGCATTTACCTCTAAAAATCCCTTTTTGACATAGCAATTCCCTCTGTTGTCAACAAACCATGTAACCCACGAGGACCTTCGTTCTTGCTTTGCTCTCAACATTTTAAGTTTATTTAATCCCTTATTCTGTTCTTCAGATTCACTTCTAGAACCTACTCCTTTCTTTTAATGTCATGCAAAGTGTTTCCATGAGATCAGGGCACTATCATTCATGATTTGTTCCCCTAAAAAATAGACCTTGACAGTGTCCTAAGACCCTAATCATTCTAAGTACTTAAACACCCCAAAACCTAAACCTAATTTTATCTAAGGTCTCATTCATCCAGCTAAATGATCCAGAGTCATTAATGACCACTTTGTCCAAATCCACAATGCCCACTGAAATCATTAATTGTACTGCTGTGGATTTCCTCCTCTCTTCCTTTACATCATTATAGAGTTCCTGCATACTAACAAGTTCTGTAATAAGCCATGACTTCTGTGTTCCACCAACCCCTGATAATCCTCCACAAGAACCTCAAAAAGGATCTTAAGCCAAGCAGCAAGAGAATATTCCTCAAAATCTGGGATAGCTGGTCCTGCCATCCTACAAGGCAAACACAATACTACCTAGCTAATTGTAGGATATTCACCTGTCCATAGGAAGTCAATAGCTATTCTGCTGAGTTTGTGCTAATGATCCTGAAGAGGCTGCGTGGGCAGTCTTCAAGAAGGGTCTATATCACGAAATCAAATGTTGTGAACGCCGAATACCGGAAGGCCGAACTTGGTAGTTCAAAAGTTGAGAATGTCGAAGCCGCAGAAACCCGAATTCTTTCCCAGGGAAAGAATTCAGTTGGCTGTTTTTGCGGCTTCTGCATTTTTGGACCGGGTCAAGGTAAGTGTACGAATGAGTAGTGACGGACTTTAGGGTTAGGGCACGAGTCAGGTAACTGTGCGACAGTGATGGACTTTAGGGTTAGGACACGGGTCAGGTAAGTGTGTGGTAGTGACAGACTTTAGGGTTAGGGCGTGGGTCAGGTAAGTGTGAAGAAGTGACGGACTTTAGGATTAGGGTGCGGGTCAGGTAAGTGTGCGGTTAGGGCTGGGTTAAGGATAGTGCATGATAGTGGTGTATGTTAGGTTTAGTGTAGGTTTTGAAGCTGTTTGGTGTGATTGTGTTATGTGTGTGTTTTTTGGAACAACAAATTTTTCCCTGGGAAAAAATTCACTGTTTTGAAGTGTCGATGTTATCCGAATTTGATCTTCCAAATTTGAACTTATGGTGTTCGACATTTTGGAAGTTCGATTTCGTGATATAGACCCTTCAAGAAGCGTAGACCACCAAGTGCAGATTATAGTTTTAAATAGCCTGCAAATTTTTATTAAGATCCAAATAGCTTTTCACTTCAGTTATTATCTTCCTATATACACATTCTGTTGAAGTAAGTCATGTATTGGAGTCTTTCCCACAACTATGTCAACTGATTTGATTACAACAGAGAAATGCTTTCTCCAGTTTAGGCACAGAAACAGTTAACTTTACAGCTTTATTTTTTAGTCTGCTTAATCTTTCCTTGGAGAGTCTGCTAAATTTCTAGTAGCACTTGAAGAAGAGAATTCTAATCTTTGGTAGGTTAGATAAATAAACCATCTATAAAGACTGAACTTATTTGTTCATATTATACCCTATCACAGGAGCAGATCTACTCCTGACAGAAAAGGGTTTGAGATAGCAAACAAAAGCAAAGAAAATGAACACATCTGTCAAGTTCACCTGGTAAGAAAAAAGTCTAGCCATAACTTTAACTGTAGCAGTAGCATACGTGTATAGCTCATGTAGTAGATCTGCAAACTCAGCAGGCATCCTCCTGTGTAGTAAAACCTTAGCTAAAACCTCTGATCCACCCATCATGCCTTCAGTGCATCAGGATAGGTTATCAACAGGAATAAGCTGATTCTGGGGGCAGTTCTTATTAAATCATCTGAGGTGTTACACTCAGAGACAAAACCAGTTTTGTCCAAAAACATTGCATCAGCAACAGTCTGACTAACCTCTTAGCTAGCAAGGTGATAATTTTTTTATAATCATAATTTAAAATAAAAAAAAACATACATACAAATATTTCAAGCATGGGCATTAATGACCTTCTAGCCTGCCAATATACAAAAACACTAGCTCCCATAATAAGTGTCCAGGCTGTTCTTAAAATATCTAAACTAGTATTTGCTTTAATGTAATTTGGTAGTTTGTTCCATGCATCAGCTACTCTGTCAGAGGAACAATTAGTACACTTCTCATTCCTATACAATTTTCTACATAGGTTGTCTAATGATTCTATAGTACTTTTTGATAACCCCAAACATTCACATAGAAAGTTGTCTCTAAATGCCCTATACACTTGAATAAGATCTCCTCTTAAATATCTGTAAGAGACACTGTACAAGTTTGGATATTTTAGTCTTTCATAATAGCTTAAATTTTCATATCCATGGATGCCCTTAGTATATTTCCTCTGTACTCTTTCCAGTTTATTCATGATTGTTTTCTTATAGGGTTTCCATATTGTTATTCCATACTCAAGTTTGGGTCTAATGTAACTAACAAACAATGACTTCATCATTTTTGATTTCCTAGACTTTATAAATCCTTTTATACAATCTATAGTTCTATAACTATCATTAAATAATTTGTTGATATGATTAGAATACATTTTAGAATCTGAACACAGTTTATCAATTTGTGTGTCTTTATTCCTTCCACAGCTTATGTATCTATAAAAATGTTTCCTATTATGCTCAATATCTTTATATAAATTGTTTTCAAAATTTTCTTGATCTTGTCTCATACTGTGCTAAATATGTTTGTCCAGCTTGTTTATTTCAGTTTTCTAAGTTGTAGTACGACCTCTCCTCCATTTCTTATATTTTTTTGTCTCTCACCTTAATCAGATATCTTGTTCTTATGGAAATATACCCCCTGATGTTGTATGCCTAGATACTGATGTTAAACATTTTTTTGATTTTTTAACTCAAACAAATTCTCTTTCAAAACTTTCCACATTTCATCTGCAGTTTTTCCACTGAACACTCCAATTAGTTTTACACAGTGACTGCTTTGCTTCCATATATTCTATAATTAAACTTCTGTGCATTGCTTTACATTTCAATTTGGCATAATTATCTAGCAACAAATTAACCTTTATAACTCCATGATCCCTGCACATCAACGGTGGTAAAACTTGACTTGAAGTTACAATAATTTCTTTAGGAACACAAACAATATCTAGTATGTTCCATCCCCTGGTAGTTTTTTTTTTTTTTTTTTTTTTTTTTTTTTTACAATCTGAAGCAATTGTTGTTCCTGAATATCTGTTGTGAATAATTTCCTTACTAACATTGTTGAATCAATGTTATTCCAGTCTGTTTCTGGTAAATTTAAGTCCCCAGCTAATATTATTCTACCCTCTTGTGTTTCATGCAAGAAATGTATGAATTCCTCTAGGTCATCTGCACTTGACTTTGGTGACCTAGACACTCCAACAATTGTTCTGTGCTCCAGGTTTGTCTTTCTTGTCACAGTTACACAGTCTATAGTATTGGTGTCATCACTGAACATGTAATAATCACAGGTCTCATAATTATCTTTAATCCCTATCATACACCACCACCTGATTTTTTGTTAGAATGTCTGTTACAGTAAAAACATTTATACCCTGACTGAACTGGTTTCTAGTCATTGTTCTTTAACCATGTTTCACAAACAATAACATCATCAAGCTTGTGGGAACCTAGCAAATTTTCCAATGAAAACAATGTATTATTAAGAAATATCGGAAGCCATTGGCAGACTCAAGACTAGTAAATCTCCGGGACCAGATGGTTTCACATCTGAAATTTTAAAACTTACACATCTGTGCTTACACCCCTTCTTTTGGAAATCTTTAATTACATAATGATTTATGGTATATCGGACTTACACTGGAACACTTCAAAAACCATTTTAATTTTGAAAAAAGATAAAGAAAAATCCGATCCCAACAATTATAGACCTATTTCCTTGATTAACATTGATATTAAAATCTTAGCTCCTTTGCTTGCTTTTAGACTGAAAAATGTTTTACCTTTCTTGATTTCTTCGGAACAGGCGGGTTTTATGTCACACAGACATTCATGGGATAATACCTTGACAATTGATTCTCTTATACACTTTGCTAAAAATGACCCAAATCCGATGTATGCACTGATTCTTGACGCCGCTAAGGCTTTTGATAGGGTTAATTGGGATTTTCTTTTTCATATTATGTCTTGCTTCAATATACCATCTACCTATATAGACTTCATTAAAATCTTATATAAAGATTCCTCTACCTTTCTTTATATAAATAGGAAAGTATCCAAAAGCATAAAGATCAGCAATGGTACTAAGCAAGGTTGCCCATTATCTCCTTTTTTATTTAATTTATACATAGAGCCTTTGCTATTATATATATCTCAAAATACCTTTCACAAGATTCCTAGAATTCTTAACACTAAAGTATGTTTCTCGGTTTTTGTAATATATTTTCAAGCACCTTGCTCAGACCTTTCAAAATTAATTGGTTCTATTGAAAGATTTTCAGAGGCCTCAGGATACCAGATTAACACGCAAAAAACACATATTTTCCCCATAAATCCATTAGCCCACAAATCATATTTATTTCCCGACTCTGCTTTCCGGATAGTTCAGAATTTTAAATATTTGGGGATTCTTATAAATCATAATGGTCTCTCCACTTTTCAAAATAATTTAGCTAAAATATGGTCGTCTATTATACTAGATTTGAATAGATGGAAATTACTAAATTTATCACTTTTATCAAAAGCAGCAATAATTAAAATGAATATACTCCCCAGATTGTTATTTCAATTCAATGCTGTGGACCAGTTAATTCCAAAATCTTTTTTTTCAAAAATTAATAAACTACTGGCTAGTTTCTTATGGTTTCCCAAATCAGTAAGAATTTCTTACATTAAATTGATTTTTCCTAAAAGTAGGGGAGGACTTGGTCTTCCGAATTTTCATCTTTATTATTTGATTATCTCGGCAAATAAACTATTATCCATTTTGAATACTAATACGGAGAGGCACAATCAATACCCTATTTGGACAAAATTATGGTATCAGCACATTCTAACAAAAAATATTAATCCATTAGCTCTTCCTTTTCTTTCATCAGGTGTCATGAATAATTTAAAAATCCCTAATTCTTTAAAACAAAAAATCAATGCTTTTCAAGAACTGATAAAACTTGTCAAGTTAGAAAATATATTTCAATTAATGCAACCTCTTCATTTAAACCCAAATATTAACTTAGACAACATATCTATTAATCTTTCAAGTTTTCCCATGATTAAGGATTTTACTGTTTGGGATCTGATACAATACAAAAATGAAACCCTCACCAACTTACGTAAAATTCTTAAGGTTAATGCTAATTATATAACTATTTTACGTCAATTGAGAGATATTATCAATGCTAAGTTCCTTCACACCAAAATAGACAACACAGATCTCACTAATTATAAAGTGATTATACAAATCCTTACACTTCCAGAGAAAATGTTATCCAAATCTTATAATCTTATAAATCAGATAATCTATAATACAGATTGTCTCTTTTCTAATTATTGGGACAAACACAATTCTCATATATCTACAAAACAGAAACTTTCAGCTATTAAAAATACATTAGAATATTCGCCCTTCAAAAAACTCTACTACACTCAATTAATGATTAATAATAATGCATACTTTACTCCTTCTAAACTTAACAAATTTGATGCAAATAAACCAGCCTCATGTTCTTGTTGTTCTCACCTAATGCAGATCTTCTACATATTTTTGGTCTTGTCACCATTCACATAAACTTTGGACTTCCCTAAAAGTCCGTTTACAGAAAATGGGATATCACAAATCCACCCTATCCTGGGAGATTGCAATATTACACATACCAAGCATTTACCTCTCCAAATTGGATACACAAGTGCTAATCTACATATGTTCACTTATAAAACTCTACATCACCCCAAATTGGCTAGATCGTACTAAAATGAATTGGAATAATTTTAAAATCTTAGTCTGTACATATATTAGTGCGCAGAAAATGTTAGTGAAAAGTCCCAAGAAGTTGACTAATATCAACAAAGCTATTGAAAAGGTGTTACATATTATTAATAGTGATTAGGTGGCTACTTTACTTTTGGGATTTATAGACCCCAGTCTCCTTTATATCCCCATATCTGCTTTATTTCAGTCATATACCTACTTTGAGATATTTTTTGGTTGACACTAGTATATGATGTACATAGTTATTGTATGTTTTCAGATAGTATTGAGATAAAACAATCTATCATACAAAAGATGTGATATCATAATTATCTCCTAACTCTTCACTTTTTAAATATGTATTTTAATTTTAGTTTGTTGTTGTATTCTTATTTCAATGTTTTAAAATTCAATAAAAAGTTTTTTGAAAAAAAAAAAACAATGTATTATTAATGCTCCTAGCATTAACTACCATCAGAGATGCATCAAATGTTGATATCTGTGAACTGTTATAGGTTCATAGGTTCATAGGTTCATACTAGGCTATCTGCCCGAGGGCATTTATAAGCCTAGCCCATTGTTTTGTGGCTTACGCCACCCCTTTAGTATGGGGAACTATACCCATTATTTTGCTGTGCCTCTGTCGAGCAGTGACACTGAGGTAATTCCTGGGGTATATCTGCGATCTCCCATCCATTGGTCAAGATTTCTCTTGAACAAGGCCAGCGAGGTGCTCTGCCTCACATGTACCGGGATTTTGTTCCACAGCATAGGGAGTCTTTGGGTGATGAATCTATCCCTCCAGCACGCCCTATTAATAGCCGTGTCGAGGTTTAAGTCTCCGCCCTTGTGGCTCTGATGGATCTAGATTTTTTGAGGTGAAGCATATTCATCAAATCTGGGTTTGACATGGCCTTGTATGTTAGGCAAAGGTCACCTCTGAGCAGTGTGTTTACGACTGAATAGTGCTGGAGTTCTTTCAGTCGGGCAGCATAGGACAGATTTTTGAGACCCTTTATCCTTTTGGTGAGGAACTTTTGTGGCCTCCAGCTGCTGCAAGTGTCGGGTCAGATACATTCCGAATGGGGCATTGTACTCAATCATTGGTCTGATGAGTGATGAGTAAAGGGAGACTATGACATCCCTTGATCTAGATGAGAATCCCTTCATGATAAGGTGGGCAATGTAGAAGGACTTCCTAACTACTTTAGCTACATGGGTGTCGAATGACAGACTACTATCAACCTGGGTCCCCAGGTCCCTGATAACTTCTTCTGTGCTCAGTGGATTGCCACCTATTTGGTAGCTAGGGGTAACCTTGTTTTTCCCGAAGGGTATGACTATGCATTTTTTGGCATTTAACTTTAGGCCATGGCTCTGGCACCAGTTATCCGTTTCTGTGAGACCCTTCTGAAGGATATCTGTGTCAGATGTGTTTTCTACTATGGCGCCCAGTTTGCAGTCATCTGCAAACTTTGTCAGCCATAACCCTCCTGTGTTTGCTTGTACTTCGGAAAAGTAGATGCCAAACAAGAGTGGGCCCAGGACTGAGCCCTGTGGGACACCACTTGTGACAGGCTTTGAGTCTGACATGGCGCCAGCAACTCTGACCCTGTGGGTTCTGTCACTCAGCCAGTTTGCAACCCATCTTGTGATGTATGGGTTAACATTTAAGCTGATGAGTTTTTCAATGATACCCGAGTGGGGTATTGTATCAAAGGCCTTAGCCAGATCGAGGTAGGCTGTATGGACTGCCTTTCCTCATCAATGGCTTTGGTGACTGTTTCAAAAAGTCAACCAAGTTTAAAAGGCATGATCTGCCTTTGACAAAGCCAAACTGGGTTGGATCCAAAGTCTGCAAATTCCTGTGTCTTTATTTATGAGGTCCATTATGATCCTCTCCATGGCTTTGCAGATAAGGCTTGTCAAGCTAATGGGCCGGTAATTTCCAGGGTCTGTGGAGGCACCGCCTTTGTGAAGTGGGACCACAGTTGCAGTGCGCCACTCCCTGGTGCGTATCCAGAGGTAAGACTTTGATTAAACAGCTGTCCTAGCTGTGGGTTTAATTCCTCATTGAGTTCGTGGAGCACACAGCCGGGACACCATCGGGTCCCATGGATGCTGTGTTTTTGCTTTGGAGAGAGCAGTTCTCACTTGGGCGCTGGAGATGTTTGGGGCTGCACTCATTTGGTATAGATATCTCTCCTTTTGGGGAGGGGAGAAGTTTGCACTGAACCTGTCAGCCAGTATGTTGGCAATGTCTGTAGGATCAGTAATCTTCACATCATTTTGAACTAGTTCTGAGCATATCTGGGAGTTTCCTCCTAGGTTTCTAACATAGCTAAAGAAGGCCTTATGATTGTCTTTTGAGTCTTTAGCTATTTTTCTCGAAATTTGCTTTGGATGATTTTATGAGAGCTCTTAGTTTTTACTTATAGTGATCAAGGGTGTCTTACCTTTTAAGGATTTTGCTCTATCTTGTAGTAGCTTCCTCCTTTTGTTGTAGAGTTTGTTTATGGCTGGGGTCCACCAGACTGGACGCTTGCCTTTGGTACAAAGAGTCTTTGTTTGGTTTGGGTTTGCCTTACCCATGCGGTCCTGCAGGTGGTGGTAGAAGGCGCTTGTAAGTGATTCAGTGGCTTGAGTATTGTTTTCCCACTGCTCGGGGCCTGAAAGGAGACCACACTAGTCTTTAGAAGTGTGAAGTCGGCTTTTGAGAAGTTCTTTACTGTGGTCTTTTTTATTTCAGGTGGGGGTGGGATGAGGACCTCCAGCGAGATTAGTTTGTGATCTGATCTCACCAGTGAGGGGTATACTTCCGGTGTTGAACATTGTGCTCCCATGTTCGTGATGATGAGATCAAGTATGTTATCTCCTCTTGTGGGGATGGTGACTAGTTGTCATTTAACCTGGCAGAAATCCTGCCTAGTATTTGTCAAATATTGCAAAATATCTGCTTCAAAAATTCTCTTCCCTGATCTTGACAAATGTACACCATCCTGTCTGAACACGTGTGCCCAAAACTAGGCTTAGATGCTTTATGCATTTCCATTTTTGAAAACAGGACATTTTTTTCCATGTAGGTATTTATCCAAAAAGTCTTTTCATTGACAGTGACCTGACTATCCTTTCTATAGATGATTTGTGAAAAACATGTTCTAACACCAGTACAAGCTATACTCTCTAACAGGGCTGTCAGTTCCCTACCAACAGTTAGAGAATCCTTGCAGGTGACATCATTTGTACCAACATGAATAAAAATGGACAATATTAATCAAATTATACAGGGTCTTTTCCTGGCTTAAGTATTATTGGTGTAACATACTACCTCCAGGAAGGGGAGGGGCACACTTACCAACAAAACCTGATTGGCCAATGCAGTAAAATTCCGCACAAACTTTTCATCACCTAGCAAATAAATATCAAGAGGGAATCAATTTTGAGAAAGTTGTTTATTTTTCTTCAACTCACCCAAAGTGAGGTTCTCCTCCTCTGGTGTAAAAGTTTTTATTAATGAAGAAGCCAAGTCAGACATTAGCTTAGACAAGATCAGTGTTGTTAAATATGACTCTTTCTTTTTAATCCAACTATACTAAATTATTATCCTGTTCATACAGATTGCCATACCAGTTAGCAAAAACTGACAGCATTTCCATGGTTATATATGCCAGTCTCCTCAGGGTGACATATCTGTGTTGTTTTAATATCCATGGTATCTGACCAGGTCTGATCATGAAGACAAAAATCTACCTGAGCAAATGTTCTGACCAGCAATGCATAAAATGCCGCAAACCTACCCCTCTTATGATACATTATTTATATGCTAGAATGTCTTTTTCTGCTGTTGTATTCATTTGGTTTTAAAAAGAAACTAGTGATGAAAATGTGGGTGTAGACCTTTAATTTATACACTGGGGTGTGCACCTTTCTAAAATAATTTATTTATTTTGTAGAATGACGTATGTTAGAACTTAATTTTAAAACCATTGGAATATTTTTAATGGTTCATGGTTATGTATTTTGCTGAATGTTTTTTTCCCTGAATGCCACGGTGGCTGAGTGGGTAGATAAACTAAATCTTTTGTCAGTATTGAGCATTCTGTGGTGGGGAAGGCTGCACTTGTTGGGAATGGAGGAGAGCTACCTTATGGAAGCTGATGTACAATTCCAAAAAGCCTAGCTACCCCCTGCTCAGAGTATAGACTCACAAAAGCTTCATTAGTTAAGTTAATACAGTGCATAGTCTGCTTAAATCTTTAAATGTGATAATAAACATAAAAAAATAGTTAGGGCATTGTAGTGTGTTTGTTTATCTGCAGATAATTTGGTTTCTTCTCAAATTTGATCTGTTGTGCTATTTCCTATAGCTGGTATTTGAATTTTGAGTTTTCATAACATCTGCTAGGATGAGATACTTATGTTTAAGTAATTTTCAGCACTTCTTCACTCAAGAGATGTTTACCTTTTTTCTCTGTCTAACATCTACTTACTGATCTGCTTTTACGTATGCAGGAAGTACTATGGTTCACACAGCTAATTCAGTTTGGTTACATGCCTCATTAACACAGCACGTACACCAGTGTATCCCTTGTACTATTCAGGGTAGCACAGCATGTACACAGACCAGTGTATCCTTTGTACTATTCAGGGGCGCACAGGATTAAAACAGACCAGTGTATCCTTTGTACTATTCAGGGTAGCACAGCACATACACAGACCAGTGTATCCTTTGTACTATTCAGGATAGCACAGCACGTACACAGACCAGTGTATCCCTTGTACTATTCAGGGGTGCACAGCACGTACACAGACCAGTGTATCCTTTGTACTATTCAGGGTAGCACAGCACGTACACAGACCAGTGTATCCTTTGTACTATTCAGGGTAGCACAGCACGTACACAGACCAGTGTATCCTTTGTACTATTCAGGGTAGCACAGCACGTACACAGACCAGTGTATCCTTTGTACTATTCAGGGGCGCACAGCACGTACACAGACCAGTGTATCCTTTGTACTATTCAGGGTAGCACAGCACGTACACAGACCAGTGTATCCTTTGTACTATTCAGGGTAGCACAGCACGTACACAGACCAGTGTATCCTTTGTACTATTCAGGGTAGCACAGCACGTACAGACCAGTGTATCCTTTGTACTATTCAGGGTAGCACAGCACGTACACAGACCAGTGTATCCTTTGTACTATTCAGGGGCGCACAGCACGTACACAGACCAGTGTATCCTTTGTACTATTCAGGGTAGCACAGCACATACACAGACCAGTGTATCCTTTGTACTATTCAGGGTAGCACAGCACGTACACAGACCAGTGTATCCTTTGTACTATTCAGGGGTGCACAGCACGTACACAGACCAGTGTATCCTTTGTACTATTCAGGGGCGCACAGCACGTACACAGACCAGTGTATCCTTTGTACTATTCAGGGTAGCACAGCACATACACACACCAGTGTATCCTTTGTACTATTCAGGGGCGCACAGCACGTACACAGACCAGTGTATCCTTTGTACTATTCAGGGTAGCACAGCACGTACACAGACCAGTGTATCCTTTGTACTATTCAGGGGCGCACAGCACGTACACAGACCAGTGTATCCTTTGTACTATTCAGGGTAGCACAGCACGTACACAGACCAGTGTATCCTTTGTACTATTCAGGGCGCACAGCACGCATACACAGACCAGTGTATCCTTTGTACTATTCAGGGTAGCACAGCACGCATACACAGACCAGTGTATCCTTTGTACTATTCAGGGTAGCACAGCACGTACACAGACCAGTGTATCCTTTGTACTATTCAGGGTAGCACAGCACGTACACAGACCAGCGTATCCTTTGTACTATTCAGGGTAGCACAGCACATATACAGACCAGTGTATCCTTTGTACTATTCAGGGGCGCACAGCACGTACAAAGACCAGTGTATCCTTCTGTACTATTCAGGGGCGCACAGCACGTACACAGACCAGTGTATCCTTTGTACTATTCAGGGGCGCACAGCACGTACACAGACCAGTGTATCCTTTGTACTATTCAGGGGTGCACAGCATGTACACAGACCAGTGTATCCTTTGTACTATTCAGGGGCGCATAGCACGTACACAGACCAGTGTATCCTTTGTACTATTCAGGGGCACACAGCACGTACACAGACCAGTGTATCCTTTGTACTATTCAGAGTAGCACAGCACGTACACAGACCAGTGTATCCTTTGTACTATTCAGGGGTGCACAGCACGTACACAGACCAGTATATCCTTTGTACTATTCAGGGTAGCACAGCACGTACACAGACCAGTGTATCCTTTGTACTATTCAGGGGCGCACAGCACGTACACAGACCAGTGTATCCTTTGTACTATTCAGGGGCGCACAGCACGTACACAGACCAGTGTATCCTTTGTACTATTCAGGGGCGCACAGCACGTACACAGACCAGTGTATCCTTTGTACTATTCAGGGGCACACAGCACGTACACAGACCAGTGTATCCTTTGTACTATTCAGGGTAGCACAGCACATACACAGACCAGTGTATCCTTTGTACTATTCAGGGTAGCACAGCACGTATACAGACCAGTGTATCCTTTGTACTATTCAGGGGCGCAAAGCACGTACACAGACCAGTGTATCCTTTGTACTATTCAGGGGCACACAGCACATACACAGACCAGTGTATCCTTTGTACTATTCAGGGTAGCACAGCACATACACAGATCAGTGTATCCTTTGTACTATTCAGGGGCGCACAGCACGTACACAGACCAGTGTATCCTTTGTACTATTCAGGGTAGCATGGCACGTACACAGACCAGTGTATCCTTTGTACTATTCAGGGGTGCCTTCTTATTATTTAAAAAGTGAAAATGGTGGACAGACACAACACAGGCTGTGCTAAAGCCAGCATTAGCAAAACATCAGGGGTGATAGTTATGCTGAAACATAGATCGGCTTAGCTAATGAAAACAGAAAATCAAAGTCATTCTTTTCTGTGTCATTAAGCACAGAAATTAAAATAACACTTGCACATCATTTTAAAAAAAATCCACTGCAGTAATCAACATAAACAAGATAAAATCATCAACGTTTTAAAAATATTTAAAGGAATTCACACAAGACATGAGGAAAGTAGTCACAAATGCATTCAAAAAGCATGCAAAACTATCTAAGCATACACAAATATGTTACATGGACACTATACCTCTAATCTAACACCTGAGGTTCCACTTACACAACGCAACACAAAATGAATATGCAACCATCACTATGCTGTTGAGGTAAATATATATCTGCAAGGTGGAATTTCATTTTGCATTTTCCTAATATTTTTATAACAGTGGAAATGGTTTATTTCTCAGTTGTTTTAATTTAACATACTATTTATATTAGCTTCCTTGAAGCTGCTTTAGTTATTAATTTCAGCTTCTTGCTATAGCTTTTTAAGTCACAGATATATATTTTCAGTCAGGAGCTGTACTGCTTGTGAAATGATGGCATACATAGAAGTGTGCATGCCATATAGGTCCCTAGTTCAATTACAACAGTATGTAGAACATTTTATTTTCTCAATTTATTTTATTTATTTATTTATTTTATTTTATTTGACATTTGTTTGCCAGGATGGTCTGTCTGGGTATGTAACTAATTTCAGCAGAGGCCAAGGGAGAACATTTCCAGGAATAGATCACATTTCAAATTGTAATACATTGAGAATTTACATTTGTAATAGTAAATAGTCTCCTCTTCTCTACTGCCGTATTTCTAGATCTCTTAAAGTCCTTTGACATGGTGTCTCATGATCTATTCCTCTCTACTCTCCCAAACCTCTCCTTCTCACAATCAGCCTGCAACTGGTTCCACAGCTATCTACACGGACACCAGCAATCAGTAATCTGGGATGATAACATATCACCTCGCCTCCCAGTTACTCTCGGAGTTCCCCAAGGGTCTATCCTTGGCCCTCTGCTATTCTCACTTTTCACTAACAACCTACATGCTGCCACCACACAAGCATCTCTTATACAGTATGCAGATGACTATACTCTCATCTGCTCTGCCCCCACTCTACCAGAACTGCAACAAATCACACAGGAATCATTCTCTTCTGTAGAAAGTTGGCTATCCAATGCTCAGCTCCTACTCAACCCAAGTAAGACAAAACTTCTCCTGTTCCAACCTTCCAAAGCCACCCAAAACAACCCCCACTTCAACATTCTTGCCAAAGACAATACCATCATCTCTCCATCAGAACGCACAAAATTACTCAGTGTGGAAATAGGCAACAAACTTAGATTTGACACCTGCATATCTCTCACAATAAAAAAAGTTCACAAGAAATCTGGTGCATTATATCAAAGCCGCCAATTCCTAACCAAGGTGGCTAAAATCTCCATAGACAATTCCCAGCTAATCTCCACCCTACTCTATGCATCCCCCATACTTGCCAACCTTAGACAGACAGACCTACACAAGCTGGATACTTGTTAAAACAAAATTGCTAAATTTGCCACTGGAACTTCCTACCGCAGCCATCATTGCATCTCCCTTAAAGAACTAAACTGGCTAGAACACCCACAACTCCTTCACTTTAATCAACTCACCCTCACTCATAAACTTATTAACCACCTCCTTAACATCCCTTCCCTTCAAACCCTTCTCCAACCCTATCACTCCACTAGGCCCCTAAGATCAAGCAACAAAAATCAACTCACTGTTATCAAACCCCAAAACTCAGCAGGAGAAGCCATATTTTCATGTAAAATGTGGGCCAAATGGAGAGCCTCCAAATGTCCATCAGATCACCTTTACTTTAAACAGTTAAGAAATGCCACCAAGAAAGACAATCTCACAGATAAAAAAGACTATTACCTTCACCTCCGACAAACCCAGCAACAAAAACCACAAAAATTCTGGTCAGGCATAAGCAAACTTCTTCATCCCGGGCACTCTTAAAACTCCTGCTACTTCAGGATTCAACCATAATAACTCTAACCAGATTCCTGATGCTTTTAATAACTACTTTACTGAAGCCATTTGAACCCTAGCCAATACTTTACCACCCATTAAATACCACTAAGACTCCATCTCCAACCTTTCAAATACAACCTGTACCTACATCCCTCATTTCCAACCTCCTTCAAAAACTAAAACCATGCACCCCTTCTGCTGACTGTCTTCCAGCTGAATACCTGCAAATTGCAGTGAAAACCATTGCCTATCCCATCTCTATCCTTATAAATAGAACAATTTTAGAAAGCAAAATCCCTTCCATATGGAAAGTATCCCACATCATCCCTCTACATAAAGGTGGGTCATCTACTGAGCTCTCCAACTTTCGGTCTATCGCCTTACTCTCTCCAATAGCTAAAATAATGGAAAAATGCATACACAGACAACTACTTGACCACCTTCTCCAAAATAATCTACTTGCCAACTGCCAGCATGGCTTTAGGCCATTACATAGCACAACAACTGCCTGCTATCCTTTTCTGACTCCATAAACAAAAATCGTAACAAAAACACTTTTTCCTCTGCACTATTTATTGACCTTTCAAAAGCCTTTGATATGGTGAATCATAATATGCTTATAGACATACTAAAAGCCCAATCACTTCATCCACAAGCATTACAATGATTTAAATCCTATCTGGAAAAGAGACAGCAAGCAGTACTTTGGGATAATAATCTTTCTACATCCCTCCTTGTGAACATTGGAGTACCCCAAGGCTCTATTTTAGGACCTCTACTGTTTTCATTGTTTATTAATGATCTGCATACCAAAATTCCTCAAGCCACCTGCATACAATATGCAGATGACTCTACTTTAATTTATTCAGCCAAGTCCATAACCTTTCTCCAGTCCCTCACCCAAACAGTATTTAACAGTGTTGAAAATTGGTTCATGCAACACTGCCTCCTCCTGAACCTCAAACAAACAAAACTATTGCTCTTTGCTCCTACTCATAAGTCACCTCAACTGCACTTCACAATAACCTCTAACAATGCAACTAACATATCTCCAGACACTACAACCCATCTACTAGGAGTAACAATTGATAACAACCTTAGCTATGATGACCACATTAATTCTACAATAAAGTCTGTCAACAAAATCTAGGCAACCTTTACAGAATCAAACCCTTCCTCGCCCCTTCAGCCAGAATGGCTATTGCCCAGACCCACCGTATCTCTACCTGTTCTATGCTTCTGCAATATATACCAATCTATCTGAAAACAACCTCACCAAACTTTCTACCAGTTACAATAACATAGCCAGATTTGCCACTGGCACCCCCTTTAGATCTCATCACTGTCTCAACCTCAAACAACTGGGATGGCTAGAACTGCAGAACTTACTACTTTGTCAACAACTTGCTATCACCCAAAAGATCCTTTATCACCCTAATAATACCCCAATCCTTACTAATCTGATTACCCCCTACAAAAATCTTGCAACACTATGCTCAGCTAATAAGCTTCTAGTTTCCACTATTACATCCAAAAACAAAGCTGGGGACTCACTTTTCACCAACACAGTAGGTAAAACTGGAACCAGCTTCCTACTGAACTTTCCACCCTTGCTTCCACACTTCTTTTTAAGAAGCATCTTAAAGAACATTTTAAAACTTACTGGCTTTGTCCCTGCTCTAACCCTGACTTATATCTCATTCCCCTTCTTGCTCTCTCTATACTTCTCTACTCTACCTTTCTATGTCGCATAGCTGTAATAATGATTTCCTTCATAGTACTGGAAAAAATATGTTTTGCTCTCTGTATTTGATCTTAGCTTAAACCTACTAAATGACTGTGTACAATTTTATCTGACCAATGTAACCAATGTACTGTAATTTACTTGACTATTACTGTATATTGTATTCTTTGTCACTGCTGATGCTTGGAGCTTTTCTCCCCGGGCCTCTACTGAAAATGGACATATATCCAGTTAGACTAGCCTGGTCAACAAATGTAATATAAATAAATAAATGTACCATATCTAAACTTTGGAACAATCTTCCACCCTTTGTAACTACTCTACCTTCCAGCAGCCTTTTCAAGACTGCGCTCAAATTCCACTTAAATTTGCACTGGCTTTGTCCTTGTTCTAATCCAGACTAACACCCCCACCCAGACTCTTAACCCAACTATACTACCGCCACTACTAACCCCAGTCAGAAATAGCTAGTTGTCTTTACATACTTTAACATCTTGTCTGACAACTTTGTTATTAATATTATAAACGACAAGAAACTATCTTAACTTGCAACATTTACTGTATATACTGTTGATAATCAATATCTTGTTATTGTATTAAAGCCAACAACCTGTAATGTTGTTTACTATTGCTGCAACTTTGTATCTCTATTTATCATGTACATGATGTGGAGCTTTTCTCCCAGGGCATCCGATGAAAAAGGACCTGCGTCCACCAGTCAGAATTTCCCTGTAAACAAATGTAAATAAAATAAATAAATAGAAAAAATACATTTGAAACACTAATATAGAGAGTCAAATATTTACAAAAGTACAGATAAACAGGATACACAGAACCAAATATTTACATAATTGAGAGGCAACATGGTAGGTATTGCAGAATGAAACAAGCTGTTGACATGAGAGTCTAAGATGGTTATGGGGGTGTTTAGTTTCAGATATACTAGTGAAGATAGACATGCTGCATAAGTATTGTGAGAAGAAGGTTATATTGAATGCAGTAAAACAATACGACCATTCTAGAGAAAGTTTGGTTAAATATATATTAGCGACAGATGAAGGTTGTAATATAGAGTTTTCATTGATGTACAAAGCACTGGAATAAGTTTTTTTCTGTGGATATATTACAGTTTAAGGAGAGTTAGGGGAATATGAAGAAAATACAGTGATTATAGAGATACTAAGATAAATTTGATAGGAACATTTCATGGATAAGGGGTTGAAAGAAGATATGAGCTTTAAGTAGGACAGTAGATGGTTATCCTGACATAGATGGTTATCCTGATGTAGAGCGACAGCAGACCCATTCCTTTTTTAAGTATTTTTTCAGATAGGGTTTGAAGAATTGGTAAGAGGTAGCTACTCTAATGGAAGTAGGGAGGGAATTCCAGGGTTTAACAATGGATTAGGAGTAAAGGGAATGTCCTGCTGATTTGTTTAGTCTGTAGATAGTAAGTTGCCTTTGGTCATTTGATTGCAGATGGTGACTGGATGAATATTTTTGTAGGGTTGCATTTATAGCAATAAACATGTCAGAATAGTTAGTGATCTTATATGCAGTGAGTAATTGTGTATATTTTAGGAAGTTGGGTAGTTCTAGCCAGTTAAGGGCTTTTAATGTAGTACAAGTGAAGGGTACATTATTGAGGACAAGTAGAACATTTGGCATTTTATTATAACATTGTTCCAGTTTATGAATATTTCATTTCTGGAGATGTGTGAGAATGAGTGCACTGTAGAGGAGAGGAAGAAGGAGGCAAGTTTTTGCTAGTGTGATTTTAGAGGGGGGTGAAGAAGTTTTTAGGTCTGTAGAATAGACCTATTTTTTTTTATGGTATTTTAAATAAAAATGCTGGCAGGCAGAGTTTCACAGGCACAAATCACTCAGGTGATGATAAACCAAAGGTGTATTTAATGATAAAAATCTACAAGAAAAACAAATAAAATGTGAGCGCTTTCGTTAAACAAGTGTTAACTTCATCAGACACCATTAAATTGTAAGACAGCCATTTATATACATATAAAAATATTCTGATTGGGTAAGCAAAGAGAGGCAGCCAGCTAAGCAACACTGAGACAGAACATTAATTAACCCCTCGATGACTGTGTTACAGTTGAAACTGTTGCATCTTTTATACAACTAAAACTTGTAATTAAAAGATAAATTATTAGTCTCATACTTGTGTCATGAATGATTCTAAATAGGATAAAACTAAAACCAAAGTCATTTTTAAAATCTCATGTTAAATATTCACATAATGCTAAAATGTTTACCAAAGCCAAATACATACAAAAGTGCTTGTACTTAACACATGTTTTGAGATATTTTGTTCCTTTTTAGGGCCTTTAATTTCAATACAGGAGAGAAGGATGTCCCGTCATTTATCCCTGGCCATCTATCTGACTGTAGTAAGATTTGCCACCTTAACTCCTTTAACTCTAACTGAAGTCCCCAAGGCTTTTTGTCACTGATGTCTACATGGTCAATTGCCTTAAATGTGAAATTATGGCCAGTATTGTCCTGAATATGCCTTGCTAAAGCATTATTAATATTATTCTTTCTTATGGCATAGCTGTGTTCAAAAATTCTGGCGTTAAATTTTCTTTCAGTTTTGCCTACATAAAATTCTAGGCATTGGTCACATGTAGCCATGTAGACCACAGCCTTGGAGTGACAGTTATATTTACTTTTTACATAATGGTCTATACCATTCACTGTAAATTTGCTGCCTGATTTCACCTTGTGGCACCAGTTACAATTGCAAGACTCACATTTGTACATACCTACACGTCCTGTTCTAGCGTAGTTAGAACCTTTCCTAAGAAGGTCTTTTAAGTTTGAGCCCCTTCTGTAAGTAACTATAGGCCTTTCTCCTATTTGTGCCCTGATGTACAAGTCATCCATTAAAATGTCCCAGTTCTTATAAAAAATGGACATCAAGTGGTATGAGTCAGAGTTGTTGCAACTCACATTTAAGGCAATAGACCATGTAGACATCAGAGACAACAAGCTTTGGGGACTTCAGTTAGAGTTAAAGGAGTTAAGGTGGCAAATCTTACTACAGGCAGATAGATGGCCAGGGATAAATGACGGGACATTCATCTCTCCTGTATTGAAATTAAAGGCCCTAAAAAGGAACAAAATATCTCAAAACATTTGTTAAGCACAAGCACTTTTGTATGTATTTGGCTTTGATAAACATTTTAGCATTATGTGAATATTTAACATGAGATTTTAAAAATGACTTTGGTTTTAGTTTTATCCTATTTAGAATCATTCATGACACAAGTATGAGATTAATAATTTATCTTTTAATTACAAGTTTTAGTTTTATTTAAGATGCAACAGTTTCAACTGTAACACAGTCATCGAGGGGTTAATTAATGTTCTGTCTCAGTGTTGCTTAGCTGGCTGCCTCTCTTTGCTTACCCAATCAGAGTGTTTTTTATATGTATATAAATGGCTGTCTTACAATTTAATGGTGTCTGATGAAGTTAACACTTGTTTAATGAAAGCGCTCACTTTTTATTTGTTTTTCTTGTGGATTGTTATCATTAAATACACCTTTGGTTTATCATCACCTGAGTGATTTGTGCCTGTGAAACTCTGCCTGCCAGCATTTTTATTTATTTTGTTTGTTTTGCTGCTTCTGTTTTTTTAGGGCAGTTTGTATGGGATAATCAAATCTAAGAGTATCATCTATTATTAATCCTAGCAGCTTAGTTTGCTAAGTTAGTTCAATATTGGTGCTATTAAGGAAATATATTTTGAAGCTGTTTTTTCATGGGACTTTTCTTGTGGGGGAAAGTAGTAGTAGTTTGGATTTGCTGGGATTAAACATAACTTAATAGTTTTGCAACCATTTTCTGCACAAGTGAAGAATTCCTGCGTAATTTGCTGTACATGAGTTGGATCGGTTGCTGAGCATATAAGTGTTGAATTGTTAGCATATTGTATAATGGGGGCATGTTGTGTGCATGCATGGAGTGAGTTGGTAAGCATATTAAACAGCAAGGGTCCAAGGACTGAGTCTTATGGGACACCTGTATTTACAAGGAGAAAGGGAGATAGAGTGTTCTGCCATTTTACTGATTGGAATAGAGTGTTCTGCCATTTTACTGATTGGAATCTGTCTTTGAGATAGCTCTGAAACCAGTTTAAGGTGTTTGCTGTAAGACCTAATGATTACATTTCTGTTTGAAGTTGTGTGGCTAACAGTTTTGAAGGCTTTTGATAGATCAAGGAATAATGCAGATATGAATTTGTCACTATCCCTGGTTTAATTAACTGTTTCCATGAATGAGAGTAGAGCTGCATTATTACTATGGGTTGGTCAAAAATCATGTCGGGTTGAGGTTAAAAGTTGTTTTTGTGTAACATATTGTAAAAGTTGCTTATGGATACATTTTTTCAGTAATTGTTTAAAAGTGGGATAGTATTACTATTGGTTTGAAGATTGTGATATCAGTTGCATTACCTCCTTTGTGGAGAGGAGTGATATGTGACTTTTTTTCCAGAGTTTGGGGACATATTTCTCTTGTATAGATCTGTTTATGAGAATGAAAATTTGATAGGCTATGCTACTGGCTGCTATTTTTAGAAACTGACTAGGTAAATTATCTGCAGAGGTAGAGCATAGTTTTGCCTGTTCAGCAGATGCTTAATAGCAGTCGTACGTACTGTCTGAAGGTTAGCTGTAGAAGTAGCTTGAAAACGTTTAGTTGAGTCAGGCTGGGATGAGTTAAAACCCTTTGTAATGGATGTTATTCTAGCTATAAAACTGTTATTAAATTGTGTTGCAGGATAAATTGCAGTACTATTTGGAGATGTGCTGGGATTATGTTTTTGCCCAGGTTGTAGTATTTTGGTGATTGCTGACCAGAATTTTTTGGGATCTATTTTGTAACTATTCTGAAAATTATTACAGCATTTTTTTGACTGGCAGTTTTTTTTTTTAACCTGGCTGAATAGCGCTTTATATTGTTGAGAATTCGAGAGGTTTTTGTTTTTTCTTTGCCAGTTTCTCCAAACGTCTGTGTTCTGCATGAATTTTCTGGTAGTCTTAGTTAACCAGAGTGCATCATTTACTTTTATCTCCTTGTTCCCTGGGTGGTGTGCTTTATTACGAATGTGGAGGAATATTGAATTAAATGTCTTTATCCCTTCATCTAAGGGGATGGATTTTAGCATGCTACAACAGAATGATGAGAGTATTGCATTGAGTGTGTCTGGGATAAATTTACTTAGGTTACGGATGGTTTTTATTGCTTGTTGTTTAGGGATATATTTTGTATATCATTTAGTATAGGCTGGAGAGTGGTCACTGAGAGAATTAGGTAAGGTACATGACTCACAAAATGTAGTGGGGTCAGGTACGAGAATCCAGTCCAATAAAGAGCTTGAGTTTTTAGTAAAATGGGGTTGATCCTGTACGAGTTGTTTAAAGCCAAATAAGTTGATACTAGATTTTGGGGTAGTAGATGTTAAGTTCAAGCCAATTTATATTTACATATCCTAAGTATTATTTTTTTACATGATTCTACTTGGAGTCCAGTATAGAATTTCTTGTAATAAATTGATATTGTCACCTGGAGAATTCATAACATGATTATACATCTTTCCTTTTGTTTATTTAGTTTTAGGAGTATAATAAGAAGTTCATTATATGCTGTTAGGTTGTATTGGTCTGGGAACATTAATGCAACACCACCACCACTTTTCTGTTATTGTGGTCATTTTGTATTATAACCTAATGGTAGGATTTCAGTATCACTGATGTTAGGTTTTAACCACATTTCAGTTATGATTGGGAAATTGGGTTTCTGGCAGGCAATCCAAGCAGATAGCTCAGTAATTTTGTTTCTTATGCTTCTGGCATTTATGATAAAGAAAGTTAACTGGTTAATGAGCAGTGGGGTTTGTGTGTTTTGTGTGGTATGTTTTTTCTGTTATATTTATCTGAGTGGTGGTTATCAGGTCCAGGATCAAGATGAATATCTCCATCTATAAGGATTGTTTTGATATTGTGTAATAATTGTACATACCTGCTTGTAGGTACTTTGCTGAGGGGTATGATTTTTGGTTATATTGGGGTTGTCCTGAGTAATTTAGTTTTGCAATAGAATTAAGGAGAGTCCTAGAAGAGACTAGTTAGTATTCTTGAGGTATTTATAAGAATTTTGTGGTTGAAGTCTAAGAACCTAGTTGGTGAGTTGATGTAATTTTGTTAATAGGTAAGGAAGGTGTGGCTAAGAACAGTACGTAAAGCAAGATTACATAGAAGTGTTATCAATTGGTACAGCATTGGTAGTGTTTAGTGCGAAGTATTAGGGAGAGGGATATCAGTCTGGTCTTTTAGAGTATTAGCTAATTGAGATGATTACAGACACATTTAATGATTGAATTAGGCTTGTAATGTGGGATGACTAATTAGATATAGAGTTAGAGATAATGTAACCTTGATAGTAGGGTTAGAGATATAACTGGCATTTAGGGAGAATGGTGATTGATTAGCTAGTTGAGGTGTTGTGAAGCCTAGATTAGTATAAAAGCAGAGGTATTAGGAGTGGGTGGGAAATGGGGGTAAGGTGGGGGAGTGAAGTGGAGCCTGAGCATAGCAAGAGCAGAAACAAGCAGATCACACTTACCTACCAGAGTTTTTGCACAAAAATAATATATGTGAGATACAGCCTCTGGCAAAGGAAAAGAAATGTAGATTGGTGTTACAAGGCAAAAGAAATGTAGATTGGTGTTTTATTTCTAAAATTTAATTTTGTTAATATCTAGTAGTTACACTTTAGTGAGGTTAGTGGAAGATATCCCCTTTTGTATTTTGATCAGGGGTACAACCAGAGTTTAGTGAAATATCACTATCTGTATTAAATTACTGCTAGTTTAAATTTAGAGCAGTTGCTACAACTTGCACTAGAAGTTATGGCTTAGCAAGACAGTTCATTTTTGTTTTGTTTGGTTTGGTTTTGAAAGTTTTATGGATGTAGCAAGTCTAAACTACAGTCAGTGGATAACACAGACAGACCAAGATAGCAATCATGTTGGATAAAAGCAAGGGACATCAGGAGATATTTTGTGCAGGTGTGTCTTCATTCATATATGTGCAAAGTTTCAGCTGAGGTCTGGGGAGAAATGCTCCAGATGCAAGTCTGTGTAATGTGGGGGGAAACTGGAGCACCCAGAAGAAACCCACATGAATGCAGGGAGGATATGCAGACTCTGCACACAAAGCACCCAAGCTGAGAATGAATCTGGAGAACCTCTTGCTGTGAGGTGACAATGCAAACTGGTGTACCACTGCGCCAAGTGAAGTGATGTTACCATATTGTAATTAATGATATGACTGAATACGTATCTTGAGGACTGCCATGCCAGTGTGACTATAGTTTTCTTTTTCTTCAACCTCTTTTTTTCATAATACATTTTGTGTTCCTGTATGCCATGTATAATGATATTTCCTTCATTTAGCTACGGTGACAGTAGTGTGAGTCAATGCCTTCCCAAGAGGACTGAAAGTGGGTACTTCTTTTTAACTGGATTACTTTGATCCATGCCAACTATAAACTGCTAAGAAGTTTTCATGGCCATGCATATTTCCTTTAATGAAGAATAGATGAAGAGCAGAGTTTTGATAAGTGTTCATAGCTATAGTACTACAAAAAAAAAACTCTTGGTAGGCATTAAAGTTGACAACAAGTTTAACAGCAGTCGCTGTTCTTATTCACTTATTCATCTTTGACTGTCAGTTACCATTTCAAAGAGCTATCAGAGCAAACAAAAGCAGTTTCTACTTTTTGTAAAAGAATCCTCAGCTTTCTACAGCTACATGGATTAAAAGCAAAATTTCAGTAATTGGACTGTTTTCCAGTTTGTTTATGTAGTTCTGCATTATAAGTCAACCACATTTTTCACACATAGATTTCTCCAACTTTGGAGAGAAACAATTTTACTTTAGCTGTTAATATGAGTTTCTAGAGCTTTCATGACCTGAACAAGACCCAGTCTTGGGCGTCCTAACATGACAGATGGGCCTATATTATTTCATTGAAATGTACTTACATCAAACGGCTATTTATCGAACCAGCATCATTGAACTTCCATTCATCAAACGTTCAAATCAGCAAATGTTTTTCCCAGGTAAGCAAACTAGTTGGCTAGCACACCAACCAACACACAAACACTTTAAATTAAACCCAACAAACTGGGGGCTATGCTCCCAACATCCCCAACCCCTTACTTGTATATACCAACTCCAAGAGTGCACTACAGTGGAGAAAAGGGCAGATTTTTGTATGTTGGCCAACTACTTTCCTTACTTGGGAAAAACTTTGCTAATTTGAATATTTGATGAAGAGGAGTTTGATGATGTCAGTTTGATGAATAGCAGTTTGATATAAGCAGATTTCGACAAACTAATATAGACCCGTGGCTAACAACATGAGCTACCGGTAACTGTATGCCTAGCCTATGTCAGTTTGACAAGGATAATTTACTTACTGAAAAAAAAAGAGATTTGAGCAATAAAAATGGTAGAACCTCCATAGTTTATGGCATGAAAACAAATAAGGATAATGAAACTGAAAGGTATTGAAGGCTCTCTGGGGAGTAATATACTTCTAAAGGATATTGTAGGAAGAAAATTAATTCTGTGATAGGTTTTCCTACAAGAGAGAGTGATATTGTCATTTGAAAATACATGGCCACTAACTGACACAATAATCCTATGGTGCATCAAAGTGTCATCCAAGATTTGTGAGTTGTAGGTGATATGCATGTTCTGCCTTGATCCAATGTTTCAAAAATCTGCTATGCATCATATTTATTGTACTGCTTAGTTCAGAAAAGCACTGAATAGTGAACTGTTTCTTCACGAAAACTTTGTAGAGACTTCAATAACATTGCATTTCTATAAACATGATTGAATTTAGAACGATCGTGTTAAATTTTCTAAATGCACTGTCTCTTGGACATAGAAAGGCTTAGGCTAATGCAGAAGTCTTAGGGTAGAAGGTTTCTATATCATGCTAAGCCTTTCTCATTCACAGACCACTCTACCATCAAGGCTTTTCCTCTCATGGAAAATGGTCTTGCAGGTGAAGCCACATGCTAATGCAGCAGGCCGGGGGAGGGGTGAACTAATACTAATTAGTGATATGCTCTCTATCAAAAATCTCCACAGCTCCCAATTTGCTTGGCTGAGCTATTTAATGACTTGCTTGGTTGAGTACAATGTTTCTCTCAAAAGAAGAAGTGACTGTAAAAAAATGCAGTGGTCACCCATTCACTCCTGTGTAAATATTTATGGCACAGGTTAAGATAAAAAAAAGATCTAGGAGTAGATGTATGCATGTGTGTGGATGCACATGTGTATTCTTGTTGTGACATGAATGAGGTTGCATGAGTGTGTGTGTGTGTGCATGTGGGTGTGTGTGTGTGTGTGTGTGTGTGTGTGTGTGTGTGTGTGTGTGTGTGTGTGTGTGTGTGTGTGTGTGTGTCTGTTTATGTGTAGAGGGTGCTTATGCTAAAGCAATACATGGACAACTAGGGAGAACAGTAGAGCAGTTAGGTTTGACAGTGTTAGTGTTCAATTTGGTGACATGGTAATGAGCCGATAATGAAATCTTTCTCATTGCGGCCATACCTGTCTCTGAATCACACCTTCTCACCATTGCTCTAATTGACCAACCCATACTGGGTGATTAGTTCAAGCATTTTGTATGTTAGTGAATCCCAGGATTGTTCTGAGGCTGCAGTACTTTGGAGCATTTCCACTTCTCTAATGTACAGTGATCACAGAGTTGCTACATATACGCTGCAGGGGTAGATCAGCAGATCTCTCCATGTTGGGGATACAGGGAGGTGAAGCTCCTTTCAAAAAGCTTGCTTTAAAATTGTAACAGTGAGTTTTGGCATACACTATTTGCTTGAGTTGTGCATTATTTATTCAAGTGTTAGTACTTCCAACAAAGATCCATTGTATTCTGAACTTACTCATGCACATCTTTATTCTTTGACACTACAGGGGCTTCTGAAAGAGGCACTGTGTTACTAATGCAAGCTGTAACAGCCATCTGACTCTTCTATGACTTTATTTAAGTAACATAACATCTAGTCTTGTCATGTAAGTCACAGAAAAAACATAGAAATGCACTATTTATGATGTAGAGTATCAATGCGTGGTTGTTTGTTAGGTACTAAAACAAATGTATGCAATTACATGAAGTAAATATATCAATGCAGTGTGATAGGGTGAGAAGTTCAATGCATAATACAGCTTTTTGCTTTGATATGTAAATGTTGCTCCTTTTACCTTTTCTCCTCTGGGAATTTATTCTAAAGCTGCATGGTTATGTCTGCTTTACAGTTTCTTAATTTGATGCACAACCTTTTGTAAATAAAATTTAAAAAAAATATGTCTGGTATTTCAACAAATTGGTGTTTTACTGTTTACACATGCCATCCCTCTTAGTACAGTGATGTTTTTGAGAAACTGATGTGAGCAAGTCAGTGTGCATGTGTGTGTGTGTGTGTGTGTGTGTGTGTGTGTGTGTGTGTGTGTGTGTACTTGCATGTGAGCATGTGTGTGTGAGTGTGTTTGTGTGAATACTATGGTGCCTAAGTATGGGGTGGGGCAATTATGTTCTATTCCTTCACTTTCAAGCCAAAAGGTGATGCTTTTGGGGTATATAATGTGACAATGATCAACATGCTGTTATAATACCTCAGAACAGCAAAGTTATTTGTAACTTACACATTTCTCTTCAGTTTGATACTAATGCACCACTTGCAGAACTGCATACGTGGAGTGTATGTACATGCCTATCTGATTACAACTAAACTTTGCTTTCTGCCTTATAAGTGGAGCCATGCATTTACTTCACTGAGCTCTCTGGGGTACAGTAAAAGGCATCTATATTTACTAAGCAGTTTTGTTTAAAAGTGCTGAATTACAAGAAACAAGATTTTAATGCTAGAAAGCAATATAGACTTCCAGTGCTTGACATGGACGAAAAAAAAATGTATATATTAAATTGAGAAATATATGGTACTGGTATACAAAAATAAACAGCCCATTATAGAAAACAAACTGCTCTCTGACTGTACTGCTATTTTTAATTAAATGATATGCAATTTTCTTGTATTTCTGGTATGCCATTATTTTAGTTAAACCAGATCACAGCAGCAGTGCACAGTGCAATACCTTCTAGCAATAACAAGGGCTTCAGGTTTTTAATTTTTGTATTGCTTCTTTTCACATTTACCAATATACTATTCATAACTTGACCAGATCAATTTAGGTCAGCTAATGTTCATTTAGCACTGGGTACTTCTGAAAATCAGAATTAAAAACATATCCTTGTTGGTCACACAGTTTTTATTATGCAAATATTCAATAAAAATGTTGTGGATTTTATAAGGGCAAATAAAAAAAAAATGAATACGTTCATAATTGATTATAAGGCTAACAACCCCCAGGAACCTTTTGAAGCCTAGCCGTGTTTCCCAAAATGTTTCTGTATTCATGAAATTATGATTATTTTAATGGGTATATGTAGGCTTGGGCATTAGGACCAGCACAGTGTTACAGCCTTTGGTGTTGTGACCTCACTGCAAGAGATTCTCCAGTTCAATTCTTGGCTGGTTTTCCTTCTGTGCAGAGTCTGCATGTCCTCCTTGTGTTTGCATGGGTTTCCTCTGGGTGCTCTTTTTGCCTTCCACATTCCCGAGACATACTGCAGGTGGATTGGACACTAAATTGGCCATAGGTGTGAGTCCATGTTCAAGTGTGTAGCATGAAAGAATGTTTGAGGCAGGGCTACCCAACCAGCAATACGAACCTTGGTTCTAAATGATTGTTATTGTTGACATGACATCTCAATCCCATGTGCAAGGAATGGAAAAAGGGGTTGTGGATGGATGAAGGCTTGAGCATGGGTGGTCAAACATTTATAGGCTTCCTCTGTCAAATGGAGACATGGGTATCAGGCCAATGGTACCTTTTGGATTCCCCATCCACTGGTCCAAGTTATGCTTCAATTGGGTTAGGGAAGAAATCTGCTTCACATGGATGGGAAGCCTATTCCAGAGAAGAGATAATCTCTGAGACACATACCTGTCCTTGCAATATGTCCACTTTATGTTGCAGATGAGGAAATGGAAATTCTGATGTTATTTGTTTTGTGTATGTGAAACAAATCCATCAGAGCAGGATCAGTGGATGTTTTGTAGGCCAGGCATAGATTGCCTTTGAGCAGTTTGTGAGAGACAGAGTACAGGGATAGGGATTTGAGGTGGTCTGCTTAGCACATGTTGTTTATGCTCTGTATTCTTTTTTCTGAGGAACCGATATGAAACATCCAGTTGCTGCATGTACCAGTGAGGTACATACATGAAGGGCGCAGTGTACTCAAGAACTTGTCTGATGAGAGCTAAGTACAGTGGAACAATGACATCCTTGGACCAGGATGCCATACCCATGTTGATATATTATACAACATACAAATATTTCCTTATTAATGCAGAGATACAATGGTCAAAAACCAGGTTACTGTCTAAATGCATTCCTAAATCCCTGACCACTAGGAATACTCTTAAGAATGTACAATCAAAGTGGTTGTTTCCATGGGTAGCCATCTACCCAAAGGATACTATTATCCATTTCTGGGAATTGATGTTTAGACTATGGCTCTGGCACCAGTTATTGGTCTGTGTCAGGTCTTCTTGGAGGGTATATGTGTATTTGGGGATTCTATGACAGCACCTGTTTTGCATTTATCTGCAAACTTAGTCATCCTGTGGCCTTTGATGCTGGCCTTGACTTCTGAAAAGTAGATGCTAAAAAGGATCAGCCATAACACAGAGCATTGACAGACTCTATTAGTGACTGGCCTTTTTGTAGAAGTAGACTTCCCTATCTGAACTTCTTGGAGCCTCTCTTTGAGTCAGCTGACTATGCAGCAGGTGTCACAGCTGTTTATACCTATTTTTGTCTACAATGCCTAAGTTGGGTATTGTGGTGAATGCTGTGACCAGGTCAGAATCAGCAGAATGCACTGTTTTGCCCCTGTCCATTCTTTGGTGATTCTCTCGAAGAAATCCACTGGTCTGAGAAGTCATGAACTATCCTTGGCAAAACCAAATTGATTTGGATCCAGTGTCTGAAGTTTTTTATGTCATTGTTTATTATTTCCATTAAAATTCTTTATATGAGTTTACATATGACACTAGTCAGGCATAGGGGTTTATAGTTACCTGGATCCATAGATGACCCACCCTTAGGAAGAGGGATGGCTACTGCATTCCCCCATTTGTTTGGCATGACACCTCTCTGGAGGCTACAGTTAAATAGTGATTCTAGTGACTCTGATAGGTCATGTTTCATGTTAATAAAGAGACATCCAGGGATATTATCAGAGCCCATGTATCCAGTGTTCTTGGCCTTGGAGATGTTTCCATCATGTCTCTCTTCATATAGTTCAGGGAGTTACATCCACGTAGACTACAACTGAGTCATAGAGGTACTTGTGATTCAACAACTTGAGTGCATGTGTGATCTGGTGGATCCTGGTTTCTGATAGGCAACTGGCTGTGACTCTCTTCTTACTCAGACTGGCGAGTGTGACAACAGTGTGTCTCACAATAGAGTCTCCTATGACCAAAATATTGGGTTGTGTGGTGGTTTGCCTTATGGGCTTAGAAAGTGCTTACAATTTTTTTAACCAACAAAGCCAAAGATAGCTCTGTTCTTCCTGTTCACCTGGCTAGCTTTACTCAGATTACTTTTCTCCAACTCTTACAGCCATTTTGTTTCCTGATCGTTTGTGCCTTTTCCCCTTTCCTCGTACTGCGCTAATTCCCTAAACTCTTCTTCCTTCTCTTTCCTTTTCTCCACCACTAACTACAATTCCTTCTCCGTCCATATACCATCCTGCTCATTTACATTATTTCTCGTTCCATCTCTCTCTTATCATCAGTTTTTAAGCTGCATTACTACTTGTCTGACTGAAAATTATTACTAACCACAAAAACACGTCAGTCTGATCTTTTCCCTGGAGCCAGCATGCTATAAACACACTAGATATTACTGCATTTTCTTTTTCTTTTTGATAATTATCCAATTCATGCTAATTTCTCCTTTTTTGTGTTAAAATGCTATGTTCATGTAAAAAATATTTACAGATGATGTAAATAAGCTCGTGTACAGATGTGTTTATCCTATTATAAACGTGCATCATGTATAACTTAAACGTGGAGCTTTTTTCTCCCAGGCCTCAATTGAAAATAGGTTTTACCCAATCAGATTTTTCCCGGTCAGCAAAGAGAAATAAATAAATAAATCTGAGACACCATGAGATATGGCAGCATGTGTTGTGGTGAGAGTTGTTTTAGTAAAACAGGGTATTACGATTCCAGGGGATATCAAGCAACCAGGTAATATGTTTATTTTCCTAGTCTGATGTTTAGATCCTTACTAACAAATGATGCCTTCTCCTCCCAAATGCTCTTACAATAATTACTGAAAACACCTATGCATGCAAAGATCACTTGTTTGTATTGGTGTACCCCCCCATACTGTTGCTACAAAGCTCCTGGCTCTTTTATTCTGTACCTTATTATAATTAACATCAAGTTTTGACTAGGTTATTAATTCTTCATTGCTAGTAACCTTTATTAAAGAAGACAAAACATAATCTCTTTCATGAAACAGCATTTTCACAAGATAGTTAAGATAAATATAAATGCTATTTTTTCATCTGGAAGCACTATCCTAAGAAGTGAACTAAATTAAGAGTTATTATAAATAATTTTGTAATATTTTTAGTCAGATGTCTTCTACTGTATGGCATCAATGGTCACTGACTGATGCTAGCAAAGAAAGTAAGAACTTTTTGGTAAAAATGCTCAGTATATTCATCCTCAGTCTTTACAATGTGTATACACCTGAAGTCTGGAGACTTGTGCAAATTTTTGGCTCATAGTTTTGGCCTGTTCCAAATAAAATTTGTGTTTTTCTGGCGAATCATTGAGGATTGAAGTCATTAAATAATGATAGATATTTGAGTTTCAGGTTTCATATGTTTCAGAAAAACGAAAATATATACCAGTGCAAAACATGTATTTCTAACAATGTTCTATGTTAATAAGAGCATTATTTAAAGTCTGTCCCTGGTGTTGGCACCCACCCCATTATTTTTTCACTTTGACTAAAATTCTTGTCGAAGAAGTTGAGAGGTATGGTGCTCCTAAATAAGTATGAGCTATCATGGATGTGGACCCATTAGTTATATCAATGTTATTTGTAAGGCTGTGGCATTAATCATTTCATTCCCAGCTTCATAAATAATGTTATAGAAAACCTAAAGTCCCTCAAACCAAATCACTTTGGCTTCATACAAGGTAGATACATCTTACTTGAACCTTGTAAACGTCTTCAGAAATGGTCACTGATGCCCTTGGCAATGGTCAGTCTGTCCACTGAAATAAACCCTACTGTGGCCCATTGGGTAGATAGTTGGCTTTCTTTCAGGACACCTTGTGAGGTTAGGGTTGCTAGCATCTTGTCTTCAAGAAAACATGTCAATAGTGGTGTTTCACAAGTTTCAAACTGGGTCCCCTCCTTTTCTGATGTCATGTCACACATGCCTTATCATGTTTGCTGGTAACTGAAAGCCTGGTGCTATTATAAACTCTTCTTCTCCCACCTGTATCTCGTAATATGTGTGAAGTCAAATCAGTTCTTAGTATGCAGATCATGGACTTAAGTATCATGCAAAAAAGTGTGTCATAGAGCTTTTGATAATCAAGTATACCCAAGTGTATGCCACATAAATTATATCTCCCTCAACACTGATACAATTACAAAGAGCTTAAGGAAATTCATGGCCAATGAACTACCTTTCAACCATCATGTTATCCATCAAACATCACTCTGTCTTAGCCCATCAGAAAAATAATATCTTCCAGATCTAAATTTGTTGCTTTTATCCCCGTCTATTTTTCCTTATCATGTCTATAATCATTGTATATATGCACATGTATGTATATATATATCTATATATATATATATATATATCTATATATATATATATATATATATATATATATATAGGGTTACTATTGAAATATGGAAAATGCAATGCTTGAACGATGAAAATGTCGATCTGAAATGTGGAAATATGTACCATCGAAAAGACACATCCTCCTAACTGAAATAATCATCCACTGTAGTTTGATCTATTCGACATAGCCTTCGGTGACGTTAGTAACCCAAACTATGCACCGTAACTTACCATTAGACTATCAAGTCAACAGTACATGGTTTTTACTATTTTGCAGGGGGCAAGCTCCCCCTGCACCCCAAACCCTCTGCAAATGATGTATACCAACTCCGAGATTGCACTACAGTGAGAAAATGGGTAAATTCCTATTCCTCACTGTACTGCAATCTCCACTCTCAATACCTAACTCACACTATCGAATTACACTGCACATTCGGTGTTGTGTATTCATTGTAGTCTGGTTCTGCATTATGCCCTTTTGAAAAGTGCCTTTCAAACACATGCCATTTGATCACTGGTATTATGAGATTTTAACAGTAAACTATATATATATATATATATATATATATATATATATATATAAAGCCCAAAAAAAGACCGAAAATCCAGAGAAAAGTGAATCTCGAAAATTTCTCCTCTCCTTAAAAATTCTTTTTTGCAGAGGGGGAAAGCCCCCATACACCCAAACTTATATATACCAATTCTGAGATTGTCATACCTCAGAGAAAACAGAATATTTCAAGAATGGCATCTCAAACTTAGTAAATGTAAGTTCATTCTTTCTGCCATTCAGTCTCTGCATTTCGGGACTTGTTCTAGGGGGTCCTGACATTTCAAATTAATATATATTATAATACTAGAATACAGTGTTCCCTTTGGCATTTACCTCACCAAACACCTTGCCCAATGTATCCTTACAAAAATGTTTTGGGTATGAGCTATACAAATGGATTTAATTACCCAATCACTCTACTCTGTATCTTGCAGACTTTGCATACTTTAGCTGTCCTTATGGACTATTTTAAGCTTAGTCAATTTGCCTTAGTGAGGATCAAACCCTGTACCTTTCATGTACAAATTAAACTCCTTAACCATTATACCAACAAACAACCTCGCCGTGTTTTTCTTAACTTTCAAACCCATGTAAAACACAGTTGTTGCTGCCCTATTATTTCCCCTACAAGATTGATAGTTCCACCAATACCTGCTTTATGACTGGAATATCCATTACAACTTTAATAAAATAAGTTGGCAAGATAGACACCTGTCACAACATATTCCATACCTTTGGAGCAAATTCCTGCTACATTTTGAACAATGAAGTGGCCGTAAACTTTTTAAATTCTGGATTGGTAAGTGAATGGGTATCCATAAATTCACCCCAGACTTTTTATAAAAGTCACAAACTTTTCAAAACATTTTTAATTAACAAGAAGTAGTACATGTTGGGGCTTCAAAGGTAAGGCTTTTATTGGCTTAACACATTGACTGCCTAGTATTTACCTATGTAGCAATGGGCCTATATTAATTTAAAAAAAAGTATTTTTTTGCATACTGGTAGAAGAATAAATTTTTCTAATTTTTCTAATTTTAATGATTTGTTTTATATACTTGCGGTCACATGATTTTTGGACTGCTGGTCATGTGACTTCAGTGAGCTGTATTTAAACCATTTGGTTTTTAGATTTGTTTGTATTAGTATTGAGGAAGGATTTTATCCGAAAGCTTTGCTATTATAAAGTGTGTTTTTCTCAGTTCTGGTTGTTATTCATATTTTCTTGCAGCTTGTTCTTTTGCTAAGAAGAATAAAGAATACCAGAGCAACCAATCATTAAGACTGTGGCTTTCCCTTCAATATGAAAAATATGTTTTAAGAGTGGTAAGTTCAAAAGCTGTGGTTCTATACAAAAGGAGCGATTTTGTATGATTAATATTAAAGTAGGCAATACTGAACAGAAGGCAGGAGTGAGACAATGGAAGCATCTCAATGGCATTTACAAACAGACTAATATAACCCTTATATTTAGAAATAAGACAAATGTGCACAGCAGTTATTCCAGTCTCTTTACATGGGAGCATGGCAACGTATCATAATATAGCCCACATTTTGCAGTTTCATTGTAAGATCTATAACAAAACTGCCACAGAGTGAGATGTGTGTAACCATTTGACAATTTACCAAATGTTTACCAAAACTAGAATATGACTTTTATACTTTTCATCGGTTGTTGTTTAGGATTCAGTTTCTTCACCTCAAGGTGGAGTAACCTCTGAGCTAATCTCATTAAGCAGAGTAGTTTTTGTCACAAATGGGGTACATGAAATGTTGACCCTCATGCAATGAAACCTGGGCTTTTACATTTTTGGTAAAATTAGTCTGTTTTTGCCACTTTGACTTTTGCAAGGTTTTGTATGATGGATGACAGGACAACCGATCACAGTATCAGCTCCAGTAGCAGACAATCCAGACTCCATAAAACTAACTTTGTTCCAAAATGACAATGCCTGTCCCTAGACTGCTTAATAAAATATTATACATAAAATATGTAATGAAAACTATTAATATTTTTAAATAAAAAGAGGGAGAAAAATTGAATAAGAAATGTAAACATTGTTATGAACGTATAGGACAATTAAACTGTTTAAAATATATAAAAAATGCATACATTTAAGTTAGTTGTATAATTAAGTTGGTGCAGTAGTTTTAATTAAGGTTTAATGAAATAATGAAATGTGTAATTAGTAATAAGCAATGGATGAATGTCAGTGCAAGAACTGCAATTACGTATGTGTCATTTATATATGAAAAGAACTGAGAACTGAGGTATAAAATATTTCATTTTGAAGATGGTAGCTTGAATGTTTCACTTTTACTTGTGTTTTTTACAGTATTTCTTCTGTAACACAAATGAGTACTCACTGGTGAGTTTAAGGAATTGTAACTACTGTAACAGATAGGCACATTATGCCTAACACATATTATCACAATAAAAGTCAAAGTTATCTTATCCTATGTACCAGCTGTCTTTTGGCTTGCAAAAATCTGGTGGCCCACGTAACCAAAGGAGATTTACTTAAAGCTGACAGTCAGAAATTGGACTGTATTAGCAAGCGTAGTCTATAATAATACCATCATTATTTTATTCTCCCACTGAAGTATATGCATCTTTATATACATACACACAGACAGATATGTTTGTATATATGTATCTATATATATATATATATATATATATATATATATATATATATATATATATATATTTATAGCAAGAGAGAGAGAGAGAGAATTTAATATTTAAAGTGGCTTTGGTGTTTTGGGGCCAGTGATTAACTTTGTTGTATGCAGTGACAGTACTACGACTCAAGTTTTAATTTGGTGAGTGGTCTGCATTCATGAATGCCTGCACTAAGTGTACACTAAGTGTATATGATCTGTATTCAAGAACATCCCTACCACATTTATTGTGCTGTCTATTTACTCAGAAAGATTATGCTAAGTGTATATGTAGTCTATACTTTGTGGTAAACTTTATGAATCCCCCTCAATATTTAAGGCTACAGGAAAATCAGTAGAAAAACAAAAATTAGGAAGAAGAACATGGGAGTTTATTCTCAGAATGGTGTACACTTCATGTAGGCGTTCATGAAATTGGCCCAAGGTCTTAACGGCACACATATAGTGGTGATAATCACTTTCATGATGTATCCAGAGTGGAGATAAAAATGTACACATTCTCCACCCGGTATTTTATTTATCGCACACATTTATCAGAACACGTTGGAATATGTGAATATGCATGGGCACACTGATAATAACATTAGTAAAAATAGGTACCTGATCTCAGTATAGATACTTTTTGCTTAGCATAGTTTATCATCAAGAACTTATCAACACTCTTCTAGCACCAGAGACTCTGTCCCATTCATACTACAAAGAAAAAGTCTCACTCCCCCCCACGCACACCCACTCAGACACACACAAACACACACACACACACACACACACACACACACACACACACACACACACACACATACACAAATTCAAACACACACACACACCCACACCCACACAAACACACATAATACACACACACACACACACACACACACACACACACACACATAGACACGCATACACAAATTCAAATATACACACACACACACACACACACACACACACACATACACATGCTGCACATATTAAAAAAATATAAATGCCCCAAAATAACACCAACTACAAAATAAACCCCAATGAATGAATTTTAAAATTATTAGGATGAAACAAAAATCTAAAAGTATAAAAATCACAAACTCTACAAAAAGCAGAAAGCCATATTACCACCAATATAGGCCTGAATCTAAAAATCACACACACACCCACACACACACACATAGACACACATACACAAATTCAAACACACACACACACACACACACATACACAAATTCAAACATACACACACACACACACACACACACACACACACACACACACACACACACACACACACACACAGACACATGCTGCACATATTAAAAAAATATAAATGCCCCAAAATAACACCAACTACAAAATAAACCCCAATGAATGAATTTTAAAATTATTAGGATGAAACAAAAATCTAAAAGTATAAAAATCACAAACTCTACAAAAAGCAGAAAGCCATATTACCACCAATATAGGCCTGAATCTAAAAATCTTTTGTCAAGATTAGACTAAGACATAATACTAAAATAAAAAACGGCATTTCTGAAATCACCCACACTACCCCCTGGGATTCAGAAACAATGTAGCCATCAGCAGTATGAGGTGTGGCCAAACTAGACTGCTTCTGTAACCATGGAAAATGTGATTCACTGATATATTAGCTGCAATGAGGAAACACCTTATTAACATCTAATTTGCAGTCTCTGAATCACATGGTGCTATGTCATGTCATAATCAGCACTTTCCCCATGGTAAGCACCTGTGGTGGTCGATGCATTTCATAGGTACATGCACCACGTCAATTATTCTCACGCTCACACACACATGCGCACCCACATACACATAGACACACATACACACATACCATCATACTTAAGATGACATTATGCCCCTGCTGTGACCTCTAACTTTTTCCTCTTCCCTTTGTAAATAATGGATGATTACAGTCATTCAGTAATACCAGACATTACAGTATCATTCTTTTTATTGTTCACAAACTGCCTTTTATTTACATTTATTTGACATTTGTTTAGTGGAAAAGTCCAACTGGGGTAATATCCCATTTTGAGCAGAGGTCTGGGGAGAAAAGCTCCACATCGACACTATATATTTACACTTAAATAAAGTTATTACAAAGCCTAGTACAGAAGAATGACATATTAACTAAGTAAAAATTTGGCTTCAGCTTACATATTGTGAACCTGTACATACTACAGATATTTGGACAGCTGTAAGAAGCTGCAAAAGAACAGTGTCAATAGACAGAGTGTTTACAGGTTGCAGTTCATAGAGATGACTTTAAACACACTGTGAGTACACTTTGGAACAGAGATTACTTGATAATGCAGCCTAGACAAAATCGTATTTGATCATTGTCTAAGAAATAGGTTTTACTAATTCTTTCTCTCTCTGAACATAGTCAAAGCAAGCTGATGGTGGAAGGAGGGGGGGGGCTAGTTCAGCCCGGGGTAGTGCAGGAGCAGATCCCAGTTTTATTTAGCTAGTATATTAGTAGTAGTATGAAGCTGGAGAGGTTATAGGTATATCTAATTTGGAGAGGGATAGAATTCCATTTTTTAGCATCAGAGTAGATACTTTGCACAGACGATTTATGGGGTTTATATATGCTGAGAAGATGTTTCTTATTAGATCAAAGTAGTACGTTAGGATGAGAGGAATGCAGAAAAGGAGTAACGGCAGAGCAGCCATCAGCTCTGTGAGTGATACTGTGTGTGGAGATAAGCTGCATGTAATGTAAGTGCTGAGGCATGAGGGCAGCCATTACTTAAGTTTTCACTGGTTAAGTGGTGAGGCAGTTGGTGCCAGTTCACAGCCTTAAAGGTCGCTGCAGTATTGTTTGTTGGTGGCAAATTTTGCAAGTGTATTATAGCATGCGTTCAGCTTATTTTTGTGTGTCATGTTGGTCGATCTGTTGTTCTATTAATGTTTGCAATGACTTGAGGGAATATTTGAAACATTTCTCTGGTGCCATCTTGTTTTCCTTCCAGATTTCTCCCAAAGCCTTAACATGGCCTTATTCATGTGTGAAACCCAGCAGCATGGACACTACAGTCCCTCTCAACTGTTCCTGATTTTACAGAATGCTCCTGATGTTGCTCTTATCTGTGCTCTGTCCCTCTTAACACATTGTAAAATTGCAGTCAGCGGATATTGCCAGATATTAGACTTTCAACGTTATTATAGTGTTATAAGTACACTGTAACACAAAGCCTCCTCAGTTAGTCTAGGGGTTAAGACTCTAGCTTGACAAGCTGCTTTCTGTGCCAAGGACCTCCCCTTAACTTTTTTTTCAAAGACTTAAGCTAGTTTGTAAGCATATCTCTGCTGGCTATTGGTGGTGCAGAGGACTAAAGTTGCTTGTGATTGCTGTGGGCACAGGATTTTAATCTTTTTAAGTGTCTTTAAGGCATGATATAAGGGCTATCCCTGCTGTCTAATTTGCCTCCCCACTCAGTGCCTTTTGTATTGCAAGACTTGCTTTATTAGCTTTTATGAGTGCCTTTATGGTAAAGTGTAAAGAATACACCTGGTGTCAAAAGTTCCCCTTGTCCCACATCTTTTGTGCTGCAAAATATGTTCTATTAGCTGTTTAAGAGAATCCATAGTGTCTAGTGTTCCACCCACCTCCCCACTACTAAAGGATTTGCTCATTAGTCTAGAGGATTGTGGCGGTATGACAGCCCCTCCACATAGACAGACACACACATATACACACACACACACACACACACACACACACACACACACACACACACACACACACACACATGCACACATACGCATGCACGCACACACACTCACACACAAACACACACACACACACGCATGCGCACACACACACACACACACACACACACACACACACACACACACACACACACACACACACACACACACACACACATCCAAACACATACACCTCCAAACAGTTGCACTTACAGATGCACTTATCTATGTTATCTATCCCCTAACTAACCTCCCTACTGTGACCACACAGGCAAATGCACAGATACAGACACACATGGACACACAAACACCTGAGTGTACTCATTCCATTGCATACACTCACAATTGCAGCCACACACATACACACATTGCGTCTTGTATGCACACACACACACACACACACACACACACACACACGTGCACACACACACACACACACACACACACACACACACACACACACACACACACACACACACACATGTGCACATATATGCACACATACAGACTACCACTACTTTGCCACTAAAATCCCAGTCAGGTGAACTTTTGGCTGTGTTCATTAACACTATCAGGTGTGTAAATGTCTTACTTTGGGCATTTTTGGGGGGCACAGCACATGGCTAATTAGCATAGGTTGGTCCCACAGAATGCCTCATTAACATTTTTGTTAAGCCACAGACACAACCCTCCATGCCACTTCACCTCTTCATGGTACAGCAGTGCAGTAGGACTACCTCTTTATCAGAAATAGTTACCTCAAGAGGTTAAATGGGCTTACCCCTCATGATAGCCTTTCTTAATCCCTTCCAGCACTACTAAGAATATCACACAATTACCTGGCACTACTGAAAAAAAGAATTAACATTTTGCTCAGAAGAAGAATAGGAGATCACCTAAGAATGTCCATAAAAATAAACATTTATAAAGCTTTGTTCAGTAATTTCCTTTGGTTAACCAGTTGGATACATTGACCCAAAGATGCTTTTCAAGTACAGCTTGGGCAAAAGAGCCAGCAGTTCATATATGTCATCAAAAATCCAAAATAATAATATATATATATATATATATATATATATATAGTAATAATGCAGGAAGTAGTACAGTGCAAATAATACAACTTGAATTAAAAGATCATAGTTTTGTTTCTACAAAGTATATAACAAAAGTACCTCTATACAATTCTAAGGTCATTAAAATTAATCAAAGTATTATAACTTATTAACTGAAAAACACTGATTCAAATTAAATAAAAGTAAAACAAAAAAAACAGAAAAAAATGGATAAATGTAATTTATGTGAGTCCTGCTTGTGTAATTATATAGTATATGATTTAAATATGTTACATGGGAGACTCTTATGCCTGCAAATTCAATCCATTTCCTCAAATCATGCAACTTGACTGAAAAGTACGATAAAAGATAAGCAAAGCATATTTGATGGAGACAAGCTTCCTTCCACCCTCCATTTAGATTACCTTTGCTAGTACTTGGAGAGCATCTGGACTCAAAGTTAAAGTGGATGCAGTGCTTGAGATATTTTCTGAAAGGCATTCTAAGGAAGTGCTGCCTTATAGAAAGTGGCAGATTATTCCAACTTTTAGATACTTTGGCTGAGAATGTGGATTCCTCATGCAGGTTTCCTGCACCTGAGGAATGAAGCATGCATGGATTTGTGAAGGAATTGAGAGGGTATATGCCTCTTTATCTTTCCTCTGAAGCTAGAGTATTCTTCATGACAGTATAATATTGCTCAAATGATGTTACTCAAAAGATTGCTTGCCAATGAGTACCCATTACTAAGATATAATAGTGGGTTCATGGCAAATGCTCTCATGCAAATCTAACACTTCAGCTATAAACCTGCTCTAATTTAGTAACTTATTATCATAGGGACATTAGATGCATAAAGGATACTTGGAAGCAGAAATTACTGTAGACTTGTGTGCATGGAGTTATAAACTTTTTTACTCTGTTGAGTAGGACCATCTTTTGGTTTGGTCTAAGTTTAACTATTTATATACCTCCTGGTCAAGGTCCAGACAAAGCAATTTGGATGAGGACAAAGATTTGATTGAGTCTTGTCCCCTCAGTGAATTTGGAGCTGTAAATTGTGGTCATATTGCAATAGTTAATGGAGAAGATGATTGCTTTTGTCTTAGATGTTTTCTGCTGAAAAACAGATTTCTTTATCCAGGATTCAAGACTGGAGAAGCAGGCTCAAAACTGTGTGATTATGTTGAGGATATTCCCTGCTGAATCATTTACATATTATATTGGTTTGGCTAGAGAAAAGCTGGAAATCATGCTATTTATAGAGATGGTCATAAACAGCAGATCCAGTACAAGCTCTGCTGCTACCCTAAACTGATGACACATTCTTTTGAAACTAAAGATTTCCATATTACATATAACTCAGACAACAGGAAAAATAGTCCAGTGAGCAGGTAACTGTACTGTAAATGAGAAATGTATGATCAGAAGGCTGAATTCTGTCTACAGATAATTGTTGTGTCATATTCCCTTAGAATGAGATTGATCCCCGTTATTTGCTCTGTGAGTGAAGGAATTGCTATCTGATTGCCACATGCTGGGAAATGGCAAGTTGAGAGAGAGAATATTTTCAGTTTGATATTGGAGCAGCTGCTTGTGAATGTATTTCTTCTGGATTTGTTGGTAAGGGAGGGACCAGTGCTGTGAGGTAAGAGTCACCACGGCTGACTGATGAGCCAGTTTTTAAACAGGAATAGTTTGATTTATTTCCTAAAGAAAACACACATGCCTTACAGACTAACCAATGGCTTGGCATAGGGCCTGAGTGTAGCTATGCCACTGCTGTCACTTTACAAAGGCAGTAGATTGCTCATCAGCTGTCAGTCATCATGGGCTGTATTTGTTTCTCATAAACTTGTATATGAAGTTTGCAAATGCATGATTAAGGCTGAAGGCTATGAAAGTGTCAGAGCTAGTCCCAATGCAGTTAATAGAAGCAGTAGTCAAGTTGTATGTGGCTGCTTCTAATGTTATACAATGCACATGGCAGGATTCAACTATTGACCTAGGGTAAAGTAACTTGTTTGCATTTTGTCAGTATATTGTTTCCTGTTGTCACAGTGAGTAGTCTGTTGTGACTGAAGTGGCTTTTTTTACTAATAGTAATTTCATTGTTGCCTTTGAATTGCCCATCTCTGTAAAGTTGTTGATGATGATAAGCTTTAACTTTGTGATACTGCTTCTAAACATGACCAAGGTATTTTATTAGTTGCATGATTTCATAAGTTATCCAAAACAGTGGTGTGACTTACATTCTTTGTTTTAATTGACACCATGTTACTAAGGATGAACCAAAAGATATTGCTGAAGAAATGGGGAACTTCAATGAGCTGTGATGTGAATAACTATAACCAGCTGACTTAAAGACATTTTTTTCAGGGCAGAGGAACAAAAGTTTTGTGTCGTAGGCAAGTAAAAATAATTAGATGGCTATTAAAGTTGCTTGAAATAACCCCACAAATAGTTATGTTGTTTAAGAGTGTGTCCTGTTTTAATATCTTATCTACTCTAACAGAAACAAGTACATCCTATCAAGCTAGATTTATTGATTTCTCAGAGCTAGACTTCCAATCAATGTTCAAGTGACTCAAGGCTATCATCTATTCTTTAATAAACATTAGAAGCAAGCTAAGAGAGAGAGTGCATGTGAGAGAAAGAGTGCCCTCTGAGATTTCCATGGATGACACAGAATATTCATATTTAAAGTCAACAGCAAGTTGTTTTGTAGAGATGACCTTTATACTACTGAAAACAGCTTCTCTCTGTCAGGGTTAGCTAAAAGTAAAAGCAGAAATGAAATCACCAGGAAACTGGATATGCAGATAGCCACTCTATATGCTGCTTTTTTATTCTCTATCAGAGAATTACTATGTTTTCAGGGTACAATACTTCTGAATTCATTCTATATTATTTTAATGTTCTCAGACTTAGGTGACATTAGTTGATGCCTTGGTGATGTCTCTGTTGTCTATTGCAATGCCATTTTCCTTGGGATAACAGATGATGATCTGATTCAATGGCAAATGCTGTAACAGCTACAGAATTCTGCCAAAATATCATTGACTAGCCATTGTAGAATGCCAATCTTATGAGATCTGCACCGACTGCCAGTTGCTTCCACATATATGTTTAAAATTGTGATTCTCACCTACCATGCCTTTTCACAGACTGGGTCTTGTCTATCTAAAGGAGTTGTTGAGGATTATGCTTCAATGGGGCAGCACAGATCCTCAAGTAAATGGCTGGTGGAAGTTCTATGCACTCAGATATCGACCTCTGGCAGGTATGCCTTTTTCTTATTTTGTGTCTGTCTTGCAGAAGCAGCTATCTTCCCTGATTTGGGCAAGCAATTCTGACTACTCTTTCAGGAAGTCAGGAAAATGCTATCTATTTAGAAGGTTCTCTCCAGACATCAGCAGGTCTACTACATCCAGTTTTAGAATTCTAAATTTTTATTTTTTTTTTATTTGATATTTATAATTTACATCCTGTGTGATTGTTTGGTTAGATATATACCATAACCAAGAACACCTGTTCACAAAGTGGAAGAGTCCAGCTGCCTCCATGAAAATAAAGTTTGATTCAGTCACTTTTTTTTAAATGGACTGCAAAAACAGAACTTAGTATTTCCACAATGTTATAACTAAACAAATCCACAGTGACCTTGGCAAGTACAAATCAATATTTATTTTTTCCAAAATGTTTTTATTCATTTTATAACACAATAACTTAGTATAGTAACAAGAAAAAAACAAAAAACAAATGAACTATATACAATGTCCATAACAACTAAAGAAGCAATATGCATAGGAGAACATTTAATATTTCTCTAACAAATTAGACAATTTTGTCCAAGCAATTAAATGACGAGTTGTGTTGTTAGTCCTTGCTTTTATAGTAGCAATCTTATGCTTGCAAATGTATTTCACAAGATGAATAAACTCAACTGTAAAGACAGGAGTCAATTAGGATTTCAAATTTTTAGTAAGGATTTTCTTTGCTATGGAGAGGATAGAGAATAGTAAAAATGTTTGGCTTTTAGGAATGACTTCAGGAACAGGAACATTGAAAAGGATAATAGTTAGAAGTTATACAGTTGTCATTCTGTAGAGCTTTACAAAGATATTTAAAGTCTAACCAAAATGGGGAAATTATTTTGCAATTAACAACCATATTTATCCATTCATCATCGGGGTATTCACATCTCCAGCATTTCTTTTCATCTTTCTCGTACATTATTGTTAGTCTATGTGGAGTGAAAAAACATCTATGTAAAAATTCTATGTAAAAATGTCCATGTGTATACATGCCAGAACAGGGAAGATGTGAATTCCTTCACCGACTAAAAAAATTATAAGCGTTTTCATTTCATACAAAAATAAACTTCATCAGGTAAAAGTGTCAGCACCAAAACTCCAGCTTTAAATACACCCCTTTAAACTGTCTATCATTACCAAAGCATACTAAGACACACACCCCATTTCATTCATAATTAACAATGCCATAAAAAAATCATTTTCTTCACAGCAACTCTACATAAAATAAAATATATACATATACACATATGTACATTTTATTACATTTTCGTATTCAAGGCTTAGAATTTTAAGCATCATGTAGCTTAAATAAATAAATGAACATGTATGGGTTGGGATGGATATCACCACAAAGAAGAATGAATTTCATAGTAAATTTAATCTCTTGCATTCTATTAAAAATAAATGTTATTTTTCTCCACTTGGTGGGTCATGTTTGTTTACTCTTACTTTACTTGGCCATGTAATGGGTTTTCCATAACACCTTCTGCAATAGCATCTGATACAAGCATTCAAGTGGTGGAGAGCAAATCCTATTGAGAAAGACAGTCCCTGATAAAGGATCACAGCAATTAGGCAGACTGTTATGAACTTAGTTATAGATGGTTACAGCTAGACAGACCAGTAAAATAGGAGTTGATATTACTATACCCATTATGTGAAGAATCATCCAATGCATAGTTATATATGAAAAATCAGCGATTGGTTTGTTCCTTAGTAGGAGTGGCTTCTATTTAAATATAAGGCAACTTAGCTTTGATAAGGTAGACAGTAGGGGTTAGTCACTTGACATGTAGCCCTGATCAGTCATAGGTCTTGGGAATTAGTCTGTATGTTTTTATTCTTCTTGACTTTCTCAGCTGTGGATTTGCTGTTTTAATTATTGGTGTTGGACTGCTGTCCTTTCGTTTCTGTCTGCTCCTGAAAGTTTTGCTGTGCTCTCTCGTTGCTAAGCATGTCAGTAAAGCCAGTTATAGCCGATTCCTCTTGAACAGATTATCATACTTTCCTAACTGCCCTTCCCTTCCCTTCTCCATTGTTACACATTTATTATTATCTTGCCATAACAGGTTTCTGTCCATTTTACAGGTTTTAAATATGTTTTTCAAAGTTAATGTTGTTATATCCCTGGATATTTTTTCCAGAGACATGGAACAGGTTAAGTTATTTAATTTACTTTGTTTAGCAGGAGCACAACAAATCATTTGCAGGCACAGCCCAGGTTATTCAGATGTCAATTTCTTTATGTTATTCAGCATTGTTTTATACATTTATCTGTTTTTTATCTCTCGTCTTGCATTTCTAGATATGTTTTCAACATTTTCAGTACTGCACCATGATGAGCTTTGTGCAGTTAGTGCAAAAGATTAAGGCTCTCAGATGTTAATTTGCTGTTTCCAAAGGAACAGGGTTTGATTCCTTCCAATGCAAGTTACCTATTGTGTGACTCTGAGATAGTCACTTAACCCAAAACTGCTCCCAGTGTGCCACTGAAAAGGAAGACTACTGCCCATTTAACAAATAAATAAATAAATAAATAGAATAAAAATATGTTTAGCCCCTATAAGCGTGTACTCTGTACTGTAAATAAGTGGAGCTCACACCTATAAGATTAGAGATATTATATGCATATGTACCTGCTATCCTGGGGTACAGAAACTCTGTGTCTGAGATTGCAGCCAAGCCAAAATGGTTTACAGTGCATGTGTAATAAGCCCCAGTGCTCATTGACAATAAATGCCACCACTGCATGGGGGAAGATGACCAGGTACTTGTCATTGCTACAGTAGAGACTGCAGGAAGATCATGTTAGACCTACCCATGGCCACAGTAATCACTGACTGAGGATGAGCTCTTCTGTTTGTCAGTATTAAGGTTTGTGTATAGATGGTATTACCAATGTGCTGATGTTTTAAAATCAGGGATAGAGATATGCAGAGGAATTCATTCTGGAAGAATGTAAGGGAAGTGTACCTTAGAGGAGCATGTAGAAGTCACATCATAGACCACCAAAACAAAAGAAATAGACAGAAGACAGCAAAATGTAGGTGATACTCAAATCAGGAATGCAGTAGACAATCTAGAAGGGGGATAGATGCCATATGCACAGATAGTCTGATGTCCTTGAACTTAGAAATATGAACCACACACGATAGTCGGGGTACAGAAAAATAACAGGAATTACTGTCCCAAAGCAGTTCTAACAGCATCATAGTTTGATCAGTTTACTTGTACTATAATGCAGATGTCATAAAATCCTGAGAGGAGGTGACCTTTCAACTCTTATCACTTTCACTCTACTAAGGACTTCTATTAAAAGATGAACTGTGAAGGAATACAAATGCAACACTCTCAGGGAAGCACATATCAAGCAAATGTTATGCATTCACAGACTGGAAGAAGCAATAATGGGAACCGAACCCAACACCCTGCGCATTGCATGCCAAGCTTTGTATTAACAAAGTGAGCTATGGAGCAATTCAAGCACAACACCATTAGGGAGGCACATATCAGGTAATGTTACACATTCACAGACTAGAAACAGTAATAAGTATACGATGTCTGGGGGTTTAAATCATGCCTCTCAGCCTCTTAGTGCAAGAAATACAGAAAAAGCCTGAAATAATTGTGAGAGAAAGGTTCCAAAATAGAGACAGACTTTAAATATTGGTCTTATAAACTTAGAAAGTTCCTAGAATAACATGACTTATGTTAGCATCCATTTTCTTAAGGGTATGAAGTCTAAATCTCAATGTATTTCATTATTTAATGACTTCAAAATTCTCTGATTTTTCAGAAACCACAAATTTTATGAGGAACAAACCAAAATATGAAGCAAAAATCTAGCCAGATGAGATGTATGATTTCAATCCATGACTTTGCTTTGTAATTTTCTCCCAGACAGTAAATTAGCCAGGCAGTTTACCAAAACATTCATGCTGAATGCATTCAAGAAGCACATGGCAAGTGATTGTTACACATATACAGAATGGAAGCAGAAAATCAAATAAAATTAAAGGGATTTGAACCTTCCACTCTGTATATAACTCACTCTACTAACCACTTCTTGAACAAAATGAACCATGAAAGCACTTAGAATAAAGGCATAAGCTTTACACTGTTCCTTACTTGCCAGTTCACCTGCTTTGCACAACTGACAATAACTGATTCCAATATATTCAGTACATGACAGTGTCTTGACTTCATTGTTGCTATCAAATGAGAAAAGCTATTTATCATTAATTGTACATGAGCAATTATTTAGAAGACGTTTTGTGTGCGTGTGTGTGTGTGTGTGTGTGTGTGTGTGTGTGTGTGTGTGTGTGCGCGTGTGCACGTGCACATGCACATGCGCATGTGTGTGTGTGTGTGTGTGTGTGTGTGTGTGTGTGTGTGTGTGCGTGTGCGCATGTGCATGTGTGTGTGTGTGTGTGTGTGTGTGTGTGTGTGTGTGTGTGTGTGTGTGTGTGTGTGTGTGTATCTATTTTTCTGACCAGGGAGGGTAGAATCATACTTTGCAATTTCTTAGCTGTAGCATAGTTGCCAAAACCAAACATAATGGTAGGACAAAGGCCCAAAATCGGATTTTACACATTGCTGCTATAAATGTGAAAACTAGCTAGAGATAACAGGGTTTGCATCATCATTCATTCTCTGATGGATATGAAGTCTGTAACTGAAATGTGTGTCAATTTTTATTGACTTAAATCCTCAATGATTTGACAATAAATGCAAATATTATGAGTAACTCACCAAAAAAAAATATGAGACAAACATCTAGACAGTCTGCAAATATCTGTATAATCAAAAAGTATGTGTGGGAGGCATTGGGCCAGGTACCTTTATTTATTTATTTATTTGTTTGTTTGTTTATTTATTTATTTATTTAATTTATTTATTTTTCTCAGAGAAAAGAAAGTTGGGGAAAGGATATAAGGACTTAAGGGGAAGGTAAGAGGGTTAGGTAGCAGGAAAACACAGGCATGGGGAACAGAATGTTGAAAGATATATCAGACAAATGGGGGGGGGGACAATGGTAAGCAGAAGACTGTAAAATCAAAAAGGGTGACAAGGACAGAAAGGGGAGGGAAATATCAGCTTGAGGGACTGAACTGGGTAATCACAGATACAGACTCTGCCAGCTGAGACCCAATGAGATTACTCCTTACCCTGTCTACTGTTACCACTGAGTGCTGGCTCAGAAAGTGCAGCCATTGCTAGACAGGAGCGTTACTCAATGAGTTACAGGAGCATGGTCTCCATGTAGCTGATGTGGGCATCCAACCTCCTGTTGAAGAGCTCTGCCACAAGATCTTCCAGCTGCTAATGTGTGGCAAAGGTGTCATCTCCATTCACATGGCCACCAACAGGTACCACTGTTCCAGCCTCAAGTGCAGAGCTTCCTGATGCTGCTCATGCAATTAGGGCATGAGGTGTGGAGGCAACTATGGCATGCTGGGGCCAAATGTACTAGGTGCTTCCTCTGGTAGTGGTGGTACTGCTGCTTCCAGCTATGGGGGGCCAACAGGCATTGCCTGTGGGGTGGGTGTATATATGTAAGGCAAATTATAGCAACAAAGAAGGTGGCAGAAAAGAAATACAGGCACTATCAACATTACACTCTCTCTCTCTCTCTATATATATATATATATATATATATATATATATATATATATATATATATATATACATGGGTCTATATTACAAGACCGAAGACACATTTTTTCGAATGCTTCTTCGTCGAACATAAAAGGTTGAAAATGCAAAATATTGAAGCGGCTGTTAAGCTAATTCTTTCCCTGAGAAAGAATTTGTTTGGCACTATTTGGTGGGGGGGGCACAGCCAATGTTTGAAATTGTTTTTTATTTATTTTTTTTTGTTGGAACAGCAATTTTTTTCCACTGTTCTGACACTTCGACATTGTAAGCTTTCGCTTACATAGGGTCAATTAAACACCGTTCGCTTTTTTAAGCATTTGGTGATCTAATATAGGCCTGTTTTTTATATCTATCTATATATATATATATATATATATATATATATATATATATAGAGAGAGAGAGAGAGATAGGTAGATAGATATATTTAGTAATCCCAAAAATAAGCACTTAGGAAGGATCACCACAGACGAGTGGATAAATGCAGGTTTAATGTCCAAAATGAAACAATAATCACAGATTTTGGACATTAAACTTGCTTCTATCCTCTCGTGTGTGGTGGTCCTCCCTAAGTGCCTATTTTTGGGATTACTAGTTTTATCTATTTGGGCACTTTTTTTCCTTGAGTCTGTATATTTATATTGATATAGATATATGGTAAAACCTCACTAGCACAACACACCACAATGCTGACAGCAAGAAGTCGACTACAAAAGGTTGACATATGCAAAATCAACAAATCTTGGGTGAGGGAATATTCTCTTTCTCTAGAGATTATGAGATCTTGGAGTCAGTCCATATAATTAGCATGGAGTTTAGGGGGGTACAGCCCCTCTCCCACATGGAGGGTGCAAAAGGGCTTGCCCAATGCAAAAAATGATGTTATTTTGGTTTTATTCATTACATGTGGCAAGGATTTTACTCACGCATGCATAGTTTAGTGTTGGCATTTCAATGTCAACATTTTGCCGTCACTTGTAATGCTGTTGACATTGTGATGCTTCAGACACATAGATATAAAAGCCAGCCTCACATGCAATCTGGAAGCCACAAGATTAACAGCAGGAACAATTTAGCTAGAGCAGTGTGTGTGCCACATGTGGTCAGAGATGTAGTGTGATGTCTGAGAATGCTGTATGCATACAAAGTAAACAGGGTGCTTGGCATAAGTTTCAGTCAGAGATGACAGGCCAAGGATGGCAACTTCTAATGTATATTAAGAAATGTCCAGCTAAAATAGAAATTATGATTTTACATGCATGGACTATATTCTGCTGCAATGATACTATTGGTCAGAAAAATATACATGAAAAGTCTTCCATGATAACACAACTGTGAGGAAGGAAAAATTGACCCCACAGACATTTTCATAATATGAGACTGAAGACACATAATATGAGGATTCACCTGTCCACCTAGACAGGAGGTAGCATGCAGAAACACACTTCTAATGTTGCATGGTCATACTAATACCTTTGAGCTATGTCAGTAATATCTGATTTGGCAATAGTGTCTGAAAGTTAAACAATTATTTTTTAATACCTACTACTTTTTCTTAGGCACTCCATTCTGTTCCTGTGTATCTGTCTATTCCTTTCTATGTCTTTCTATGCTATAGACATAAAAAGAGTAAATACAATCTGGTGATTCTGTATGCATCACTTATAATGTTTGTATCTGTTTAGCTGTTGTATAGTCATGCTGTAAACTATGTACAATCCACTGCCTCTTTGCTCGTACCATGGCAATCTGTGTCTGCCTCAGCCTGGCATGATCATTCCCTACTGCTGACGCTTCCTCTGACTTGTCATCTACATCAGTTTGCCTATTGTGATGAGAACCACTGGCCTTGCAAGTGCCCACCCTGCTGCAACTGCTTCCTAGGTATAATATTGTTTAACCTTGCAAACAGTCCATATTTTTGAACACATGGCAGGGTCATACTGTAGGTCACCACAAGCTAAATCTAGATGGTGAAAGCATGCTATGCTTTCAGCACCCCAAACAGATGCTCTATAATGTTTCTGGCTTGCAATAGTTCAGCTGGTCTGTTTGGTTGTGTGGACTTCTGATGGATGTCATTAGCCAGGATTCAGTGTTCCATGGCACTTCTGGTAACACCAACAAGATGCCCCTGTCAGAAATCACCCCTGGCAAACTGTTGGTAAAGGTCACACGTGTGCCTTATGTGGGAGTCATGAAAACTGCCTAGATGGCCTGCACACACTCACACACACACACATACACACACACACACACACACACACACACACACACACACACACACACACACACACACACACACACACACACACACACACACACACACACACACACACACACACACACACACACACATGCACACGCGCACACACACACACACACACACACACACACACACACACACACACACACACACAATTAAGATAATACCCTGAGCATTACAGACCACCTGTCAGTTGATGGACTGATAACCCCTATGGTACCGGCTTCTTATTTCACCAGGCAGGACTATTATTTTATTATGGTTAGAGTCTATGGCCCCCAACACTTCAGATAAAAGGGGTTTATCATAGAACTCCCACACAGTGGTGGCTTTCACCCCTGGGGTGCTTGAGAAACATATATGTAATCCCACATGCTGAAGCATGACATCAAGAAACTGATGGAGTATTCTCAAGACACATGCCTGAGATAACCCCCCCTTGTGTCTTCAGTAGGTTGCAGAAAGGTCCCTATAGCTAATATACATAAAGCTAAACATACAGTTGTATTCACTGGGATAGGTTCTCCACAACTCCCACAGGGCTGCAGACGAGTGTTGTTCCCCAATCTGGTACCCCTCAACACTATGTGGTACCACTTCACCCGTGTAACCCCCTCACAGCAACATGAGGGCAAAATCAAAAAAAGAATAAAAAAAGGCAATTCTCAATGCCTTATAATCCTGGCAGCTACCCCCTTCTTGCCATCCTATGTTTCTGGGACAGACAAGGCTGGCACACGTCTATGATGTCCTGCACGGTGCCTCTGTCTATACAATACCAATCCACTATATCAACTTAAAAATGCTATGCATTATATACCCATGTCATTAGATCCTACTAGTCGGTTCAAGAGAGAAATTGATTCCTTCCTACACTTGGCCGTTGTGGAAGGAATTATTAATAAATCTGTTTTACATCAACTTACAGTAGAGGATCCGAATAAACAAATACTCTATCTGCTACCTAAGATACATAAGAACTTAGAAAAGCCACCTGGCAGACCCATAGTTTCTGGTATGGGCTCACTTACTGAACCCTTATCTAGTTTTTTGACAAAATATTTACAGCCCTTACTAACTATGGTCAGATCGAGACTAAAGGACACTACTGAATTTTTGAGAATTTTGAATGACACGCAGCTTGAACCAGACTGGATTTTGTGCACATTGGATGTTACGGCCTTATATACAAACATCCCACATTGGGTTGGGCTTCAGGCTTTGGAGTATTGGCTTAATAAAGCTGAATTATATCCTCCGGGCTTCAATACTTTATTAATATCCATGGCAGAACATGTCCTAATGAAAAACATCTTTTATTAACAGAATGAGTGCTATTGGCAGGTTAAAGGTACTGCAATGGGGCATCCTTTGCCCCCATTTATGCAGACCTTTTTATTGGTTATTTGGAGGAGTTTCTTATATATGATGACTTACACAATATTTATTTGGGAGAAATGGATATTTGGCGAAGATACCTGGATGATTGCTGGCTGGTCTGGTGGGCTGACACCACATATCTTCTTGAGTTTGTTCAATACCTCAATGAAAATAAATGGGGCATTGAATGTACGCTCAATATGGATCATCAAGAAATTTAGTTTTTTTATGTTAAAATCTGTAGAAATCAGGATTATACTTTGTCAACCCAGGTCTTTCGCAAATATCCAGAATACAATAGTTTATTGGAAGCTACTAGTCTTCATCCCAATCATATTATAAGAAACATTCCAAAGTCCCAATTTCTTAGAATTAAAAAGATTTGCTCCTCCAATGTTGAATATGAATATCATAAATCAGATTTGATAAACAGATTCTACAGTAGGGGATATAAACCAGGACACATTTTATCAGCTAGCAATTGGGCTACGAGGCAAAATAGATCTGAATTACTCCAGTATTGTGAGAAAACTCGTACAACAGGGAATGTTGTTAGATTTGTAACCACCTATTGTAAGAATATTCAGGTCATTAGACAAGTAGTCAATAAGAATTGGAACATTCTTATGGCCATTGAGACCTTATCCAATCTTCTTACTAGTGAATGTAAGTTTTCATGTCATCGGGGACATACCCTTGGGTCATACTTTAATCATTACAAATCCACGACTAAGGCACATAATTTGGGTAATCAGTTAACCATCACAGGAGATAGATTGGTGGGCTCATTTCCCTGTGGACATTGTTCCTTTTGTAAGTATGTGTTGAAAACCAAAGACTTTTCTAGCAGAAACACTAGCTCAGTTTACACAATTCATCATTTTGCTAATTGGGGAACAGCCTGGGTGATCTATTTGGCCACCTATACCTGTTCGTCTTTTTACGTTGGGCAAACTTCAAGGCCACTCAGAACTAGAATATCTGAGCACCTGAGTGATATCAGGAATAAACGTATGACTAATGCCCTGTACAGACATGTTTGTAACCACAATACTATCTTTTACTTCAGCATTATTGACAGAGTATGGGGGGAACAATCCAGTAAAGCTAGAAGTCGTGGCATTTTAAATGATAAAGAAAAGAGCTGGATTATTAGATTGGGGTCCCTTTTTTTCCCCAGGTCTAAATGACCATTTATAAAACCGAAATATTGTGAATTATGTCCTTTGGTCATTTTTAGTGAGTGTGTAACTATATGGCTTTGGGACGGCTATGACTTTAAATGCTTGATTAGGATTGTTTGCTAGGGTATAAATATGTGGCATTTGTGTTCATGAACCATTCACTGATGAAGGCAAAATTGCCGAAACCAGTCTGATGTGATTATTTTACTTGCTGCCATCAGGAATAAATCGTGTTTGTCACTGTATAGGTGCTGGCCTCTTTTGTTTTTGCATTTTAAGCTAGCCAATTACTCCACGTGAGAATCAAACCCTGCAGCTTATCTTTGTAAGGCAAATACCTTAACCATTATGCCAACCTCCCTGCTAATAAACAAGTATTTATGAGCTGCAAATTGACCTATATGTAGATAGGAGAACAGCAAACTTGCAGAGGGGTAGAACCCAAATAGTGATAGTGGCAGGTGCATCTTCAGCAGTCATGAAACTGATTAGTGGTATTCCTCAGGTCTTAGTGCTGGGACCTCGCCTATTCAGCATATAATTTGCAGATCTCCAAATTATCTGCAAACTTGATGCTATCCTCAAGTCTCCCTCTGATACTCAAAAGCTCCAACTAGAACTTGTACATGTCAGCAAAAGGTGTTCAAAAAAAAGGTCAAAACTAAATGTAAATCATCAGATATGGCAAACAAATTATTTCATTCATACTACAGAATAGACAACCATGAGAAGCCACAGAACATGGGTTGATAATTCTTTTGGCTTTCACGATTACACTGCAGCAATGGTTAGCAAATCTTTTTACGTCACACAAATAATTGCAAAAAGTATTTCATGTAGCTACAAGGAAGGTCTTATATATTCTGCATTGCACAGACATATTCTCAAATAAAATGCCCCTTTTGGGGTGCGTCTTACTAGACATATCAAGCAAGTGGAAATACCTCAGAAGTTCCTAACTAAAAAGATCACAAACGTAAAAGACAACAATTACCCAGAGTGGACGGAAACACTGTCACTGTCCCTTTATTCAGTGTCCTATAGACTCTTTAGAGAAAGTCTGTGCCTAGCCTTTCAAGTCATTAGGGATCCATTAGTCAAGGATCTCTTATATCTCTACAAATAAAACATACCACGAACACTAGAACCAGGGATCTGAACTTGTTTCAGCAAATAAATAAAACATGATGGGAGAGACAGGTTTGTTATGAAACACTTACCTCTTTTCTGGAACAAACATCCACTCCAAATCAAGCAGCATGACACACTTGCTTCCTATAAAAGAAGTTAGACAACTGAACGGTATCCACAAATTCATCCCAGTAAGACTGGCTTGTTGCTCCTAGAAAAAGAGTTAAGGTCTAAGGGTGGGTACTGACGATGTGTAAATGGCAACTGGGTCCAGCTGCTTTGTGTATACTATGATTATATTATTAACTAGATGATATTGTCATAAATACCTTAAAAATGGGTTTGATGTCAAATGGGTAATGCACTATTTTTTCTACACACATTTGTATAATGTTTAATGCAACAACTGATTTTTTTTAAATACATGGTTTATAATATAGGTGATTACTACATTTGTATAATGTTTAAAGCAATGCTTGATTTTTTTAAAATACATGGTGTATAATATAGGTGTATACTACATTCTGATTTTACCTGCATATAGCTTTTTTCAATTATTTTGTTAATATGATTGCAGCTAAATGGTATGCTATAGTTGGAAGTTAATTGGTTTGATACAGAAATAAAAAAGATGAATCTGGCCTACATGATAGAATCAAGGGAATTATATGACTTCAGCATTTATGCTTAGTTCTTGCACAGAAAAAAATGCATTCTCAGATGTAATGTAACACCAAAATATTTTTTGTGCTGGCAAGATATATTATTTTTCTAGGATTTTTTGGCAGTGTGTTTGCTTTTGTTATATTTACTGTCAGTGACAAAAATATACTTTGAAAAGTGTCTACACATAAACAGAGGTAGGCATTTATAGGTTCCCATGTATGTTACTTTAAAGCAGCATACAGGATCAGCAATAAAAACATGCTTTGCAAGTGTAAGAAAGAAATTATGTATTTTGGCATGTTGCTTAATTCAGTCTCTATTTGATGTGTATGAATTCATGCTCTGTATGGAACTCTGTGTTGTGCTAGAATGTTATGTCCAATTAGTTCAGAAACCTGATGTAGAGACCATGTTATTTTTCTGAGCCAATTAGGCTGAAATGTCAAATTTCAGATTTACTAAATGTAAAACTGAATGTCCTTTTGATCATATCTAGAGTCTTACAGCAGAACAACATTCATCTAACATTAACTGCTTTTCATCTGTAAAGGGGAAATATATTCCTTTGCTCAACTGACAATCAAGGAATTGCTTTATGATAAATGGCTGTCCATGCGCAATATTTTACGTTACCCACCTCTTCTACTATAAAGTACAACCATTATCCATTCTTCTGACAGCAAATGCAGTGCAACACTCATTCCTTTTCAAGTATACCATATACTCCATGTGGTTATTTTACTGCTGCTATCATTGCAGCATTTCAGGGAAACATTTCCTTATTTCCTGATGTAAGTGCAATGTAGGTGAGCACTGATGTCATTTAAAACTAAATGATCTAGTACTCCTGAGGGTTGCACAATTCGGTACAAAAGTACAGAAATATATACAACCCAGTCACACACATGCATGCGCACACACACACACACACACACACACACACACACACACACACACACACATTATATCTGAACATTTCATACTTTTAATATCTGTGTGAAAACTGTGAGGCTTTGGTCTTTAAGAAAACAATTTTATTTTTGCGTATTTTGAAGACACGTGGACAAAAAATAGGCCTACCTCAGTTAACAAATAGAAGCAATCAAAGAAACAAGCAAACAAACAAATAAATAAGCTATGCCTTTCAAAAAACACAGTATAGCAACGACTGTAAAATAAAAATCCTGACCACTAAAAGGCACGCTCTTGCATGCAAACAAAATAATGAATCACTAAATGCAGTGTATTCAATTATGTTTTTTCCTATATTTACAAGAAGCAAACTTTTCACTGTATATTTCCATGTATACAGTATAGAACTCACCTCCTTGGTCAGAGTTACACATAATTTTCAAAACAAAATTGCACGTTAGTATGACAGTTTCGTAGTCATGGAGAATGGTCTTCTGAACCAGTCTTTTACTGTTGTGACCCTAGATCAATTCATCATCAAACCTTTCCTTTAAAAGCAGACTATCTAAATAATGAACTGCATGCATGCATGCATCTATGCACTGATAACAACCTAAGGAATGGCCTTAGGTGAAGAGGATTAAGGCTGTTAACAACCTACTTCCTGTGGTACGCAGTTTGATCCCCTTAATTTTCATATGCCTCTAGTTTGACCTTATTCATCAGTGCTTTGGGACAACTGAGACTTTGGGCCAGGCTTACTAATAGTCTCCTGGACTGGAGGCCTAGAAACTGTCTATGAACCTAACCTTGTATTTTTTTCCTGAATGAAATTGCCATTAACAGTATATCTTTTGAAGGCATACCACCCCAATGTTACCACAAGGTATTTAACAATTCTTCACAGACTGTTTTGAACTGTTGTCCTCTGTCTTACAGTTAGTAGGATATCAGACTTAGTTTCCTCCCAACTTGACTTTCGATGTTACATATGCAGTTCACACGAATCCCTGCTTTTTGTTTTCTATATCAACAGATCCTCATCTTCTCTTTCCATGAGGATGCCCATCCATGCTCCCTGTGCATCCCCTGCACTCTATATGTCATTATGTAACTACAGCAATTTATTTTCTTTCTTTTCTTTTTTTTTTATTTTTTTTTTTTATTTTGGTTCCTTGCTACTTTGTCACTACACCTAAAGCTAGTCCAAGGAGAAGACTGAAGTAGACACCTCATATAAAGTCATATAACATTTCTCTGCCCTTATGAAAAATATAGATAATTCTGAGTCTTCTTAACAAAATTAGTGACTCCCAAGGCAAACACTGTATTTTCTGTTGTGATACTGCACCATAACATTACCTCACTGGACATAATCTGTAATTACACCATACTTATTTGCACACAACTAATCTAACATTGTAATTATACTTAGGATTTAGACTGACTACATTAGATAGATTAGCGGCAGTAGGCTGTAAATTGTGAATCCAATTTCTTCTGATTGAATTACAAACTAAGAAGAAGCAAATATACTTTCTGTTCTGTTCTTTATTAACCATCAGCAAGAGCCTGCGTACACATCTGGTCATTCAGTGCTGGTGGTTATGGGTAAGGCAATTCAGGGCCATGGAAATGGCCAAAGGGAGATTGCTGTCCAACAACCTGCTTTCAAAAATAAGCTAAAGAAGGTACAGCCCTTATATTTAATGGGAGTGAGTTCCATAATTTTCCTCCAGTGTAAATGAAGCCATAGAGTTTTGTCACAGAAGCTACAGACAAACTGACCGCAAGGTTTTTATTCCTATGTTCAGTAGATGTTATGTTGTAAAGAGATGCTGCATTTTCATCATTTTGACATTTAAATACCATAATAGCATCTCCTCTCCTTAGTCTGTATGCCACAGAGTAAAGTTTTCTTGCCTGTAGTCTGCCTGTATAGTCCACTCCATGAAGGCCTGGGCTCACCATTGTAGAAGGTCTTCAAATTCTCTTCAACCTTTTTACACAAGTTTTATTACGTATGCGGAAAACTCCTCCATGTGTAATGGGGGATCTAATGAGGGCAATATATAGAGGGAGCAGTACATTTCGGGGTTTGCTCCTGATTGCTCCAAAGATAAATTTTATGACTTCATAGTGAAGATGCTGCTATCCACATGTTTCTTCAACTCAACTACCAATAATGGTGCAAGTCCTCCATCTGTGCACCAAGTATAATGCCTTTCTATATTGGTTAAGTAGATATAAAGAAATGAAGCAACATTTAGCAGTAATGGCAGCACACCACTGACATGCCTTGACTTTTATATTACAAAAGTCTACCTTACTGTAATATCTACTTGGAAATATGCAACAAATGACAAAATCAGAGCAAAGAATGCAAAATATGTTGAGCAACTGACAAATTTGCTATGCAGCTGAGAAGTGTGAAACTGTACAACTCTGCTTTTTAACACATACCAGTAGTGTCACATTTACTGATAATGTCAACACAGAAGATGAAAAATAGTTTAAAGCAGTCTTCCTATTTTCTGTTAGCAAAATAATGTTATTATTTTCCATTTCTAAGGGAGAGAACTAACACAGGTAAACGTCTTTAAGAAGATTGTTGTATGAGGTGTTTATATCTTGTCACTAAGCCTGCTTGTACTTTGCTTTAAATAATGGTAACAAAGCTCACTGTCTCCATTTCATATTTTTATTTAGGAAATATCAAATTTTGCTGGCATCTACTTATAATATTTTTTTTTTTCAGAACATTGAATATTTACACTGAAAGGAAGCTACCCTAATGTATAGTACATTCCTTTTTTGTCCATTTATTTTCTCTCCACGGCTGATCATCAGCCCCCAGCTGTCCATTTCTACTAGGTATATGAAACACAGCTGACATCCTGCAATCATATTATTGGTCAGTGAGGAAATTGAAATATACTAAGGTAGAGTTACTGCTAGTGAAGGAGTGTTATACCCTTTAAGTCCTAATATCCTCCCCGTGTGTACATATGTCAAAGGGGGTTGGCATGCAATGGGCATTGCGGCACATCTTCCATCCCTCTGTGTGTAACTCAGCCAATGACTTGGCCTCCCTATGGAATACAAATCCTGTGTGTCAACAGTCTCCACCAGGGATCAGCTATGACAATGTGCCTCAACACCGCAGTCCTTTTCTATGTGCTGAGTGAGCTGACTTATAACCTGGTCAAGCCCACCTTCTACCCGGAACCTTAAGTATCTGAGTCTTTAAGTGATTTTAGGCTGCTGGGCTCACAGTCGAGGCTTTATATGTAGGCTTCATGAAGCTAAGATAGTATGTATTACAGTCTTAGCTATCAAAGATCTTTAAAATTTATATGCACTGATCCAAAAGACAAAGCAGGAAACCTATTATGAGGTTACAGTTAGTAGTTTCTACTGAACATCAGGGAGGAAGTGGGAAACAACAAGAACACAGAGGTGGGTCTCCAAAAGGGCTCTTTATTGAAAAAAATGAAAATGCAGAAGAAGAGTGAATATTGAGCATCTCTCTTCTCATGTAAACTTGTTTTTGTAGGTGTGCAATGCCCTGCACCTCCAATGTCATGGTCACCCCCCCCCACACACACACACACATACACATACACACAAACATCAAACGTATATATATATATATCAATTTCAAGATCACCATAACTCACAGAAAATGGAATATTCTGAGAATTGGCAATCTTTTACATAGTATATGTAAGTCTGAATTTTTACTCATTCAGTCTCCACATTCCAGTATTGAAAGTTCCAACAATTGAAATGGTTACCTCTCCTAAAAGTACACTTGGTAACAAAGGATAAAGGATCTTGTATGTTAAAAAGGTCAGAGTATAACAACCTCTGTACTTGTTATGTAAGCCAAACATTTAAGTTGAGATGCAGTTACCTATAGCCTCCACCTCCTATAGTCCACAGTCCCCAAATAGGATAAGTCAGTTGAAAGACTCAGAAGGGGTAGGACAGACCACCAGCCCAGCCAGCTCTGGGTATGTGACTACCTACTCATGCTATTATATACTAACTCTGAGACTGCTGTATCAAGAGACATGCAAGTTCTCCAAAATGCTCCAATCTCAATTTTAAACAAAAAGAAAAAAATCAGATTTGTGAGTATACATTAGTGATTTAATCATAAATGGCTCACAATTCAGCCTGGCACTGCTCTTCCCCATTACTCTGCTCCTTTTTAGATAGATCAGACAATGATGATAAACTTCCTATTCTGATCAGGAAAGTGACAACATGAAATTAAATATTCACCAAACATCATCAGATCAGCTGCATCAAGGAGAACAGCAAGAAGCAAGGGGACACATCTAATAAATCAGATGACAGATTGCATCAAAAAGAAAAGACGTTACTTATTCAAAGTAAGTGAGTGCTGAGAATTTCAGCAATGGGAAAAGGGAAATGATTACATGATCAAGATCCTGCAGGGTTGTTCTGTCATACAAACTAAGTAATGTAAAGGTTTACCTGAACTGCAGGGAAATTGGACATCAAGAAAGGAAGGAAGGTTGGGGCAGCTAGAGAGTAATGGCAACCAGAAATTCAGAAAATGGTAAATAAAGAAAATAATAAACATGGTGCTTTGTTTGGTAAACAGAGGAATATCTCCCACCAACTCACAGTTCTTCAGATTATGGGCAGAAATATGAATAGTTCTATTCCTCAGATGAATTAAAAGAATGCCTATTTTATATTTATTTGTTATTGTTGTAAGAAAACTTGTCCTTCCCATCTACCTTTCAGCAATTAACTGGATCAGGTGGGTATGGCTATATAGAGAAAAATTGTGGTAGCTTAGTGATAAGATCTTGCTTTAAAACTCAAGGGTCTTGGGCACAGTCACGACTTCTGACCACTGTTGGGGGCAACTTATATCTTTGCCCTTGTCTGTCTGAATTTTTTTCTGGGTACTCCAGTTTCCTCCCAGAAATATCTGTATTGATTGGCTACATTAAAATTGCCCACATTTCCAAATATATTGTATCTGCTATTGCCTTAATGGACCATAGCTGAAACAGTCAATGGATCAGCCCATAAACACACACACACACACACACACACATATATATATATATATATATATATATATATATATATATATATATATATGATTCACTTTATATCCTCAAAATACTGAAATATCGAAATTCAGTATTTCAAGGATATAAAGTCGAAACCTAAAAACAACGAAAACTCAGAAGAGTGAAATTCAAAATCTCGCACACCAGAGATTTGGAATTAGCACTTCTATTCCACACACACACACACACACACACACACACACACACACACACACACACACACACATACACACACACACACACACACACATACACACACACCTTCCTCCCCACACACAAACACAAGCTCTCTACTACATAAAAGCAGGGTGGCAAGCCCCCCTGCACCCCCCACACCACCCCTACATAAATAATCTAACTCCGTGGTCGCACTACATACAAACACACACAAAACACCACCACACAAGCTACATTCTCCTTGCACACACATATCACAGCAACAAAACACACTAACACACCACAGCCCCTACCCAAAACCCTTAACACATACACACTTACCTGAATCCACAACCACAGCGAAACACCAGAAGGATGAATTCAAAACCTCCAGTGTGCGAGGTTTTGAATTTCGTGCTTCTGAGGTTTCGCTCTTGTCAGGATTCCACTTTATGGGCTCGAAATACTGAATTTCGATATTTCAGTATTTCAAGCTTCTAAAGTGAATCCACATATATATATATATATATATATATATATATATATATATATATATATATGTTTATTTATGGGTCCCTGTTGTAATATCAAAGTGCTATAATTTCAAAAGGCAGAATATTGCCACACAAAACATTGAATCAGCTTTTAATTGAAAAGCCACTGTTTTTTGGGATTGAGTATTTGCCTTTCCCCCAATGTGGAGAGATCTCATATATAAAATGTAAGGGTATGTGAGGCACAGAGCCCCATGTAGGTGTTTTTTTGTGTGCTGTTAGCTTTAAAATTAAAAGCCGGTTCATATACCGATACTGGCCAGAGGTCAAAATTTAATCCAATACCCTGCAGCTGATAAGGTAAAATCTTAACAACTGAGTCGCCATGTTAGACATGCAAGTCCAAGCAAATATTTATAGCATCAAAATAAAAGCAGAATTTAGGTTAACGATTAGATTTTGTGCAACTAACAGGAAATAAATTAATCTGTTTAGTGAAAGTGGTTCCCTACCCCATTATGAAAAGACACTAGTCAAACAAAGTTTCTGTGAAACAGCTATCTAATCTCTGCTCAGTGTATTCTTAAATAATGCTTACTGGTACTGAAAAAGACTTCCCAAATGCCCATGCAGGGGCTACATCTCTTCCAATACTGTCTTTACTATAACTAACTCTGGCACTGCTGTACTGTAAGGATAAAGTGACCCACTTTGCTGTACTCCCCATTCAGATATGGCTTTTCCAGTGTGTCTTGTGCCTATTAGTTTTTGGACGTTTTTTTTCCAATGAACTAGTCAAAAAAGTTAAATCTGTCAAATGCACTTTACACGATCAAATGAGCTTTGGTTTAAAAACATAATAACTTGATGTCTAACATGTGGTACAATACAAGGCCATTAAATTACATTTCAGTACAGCCAGTACTACGTCAGAAGCATTGCATCTCCAAAAGAATAATACTTTAAAAAAATCTCAAAAATAAAACATTTCTTTAGGCAATGACCTCTGTAATAATAATCTGCTGAAAAGAGTAACTTCAATATACAAACAAGGCTAACACTATTTTATTAACAACACAAGGAACAGATTGACCAGTTTGCAGATAATTTAAAAAAAGAAGTAACAAATTCTTCAGCAATAACTGACTATAACTTAAAATGCACGTCCAAGTTCAGGTAAGTCCATGATAATTGTATGTAAACTTCTCCATGATACTTTCCAATTAGTTATTTTTTTTTTCCTCTTGAATTTAATTGACATCTTGTATGTATTTAAGAACTGGATTTTATGGGAAGAAAATATTATCAAGTAAATCTCTTATACATTGGTCCATTGAGCTGTTATATACAATATTACTAAAAAAAATAATGCTGATGTGTTGATGTGAGGTAGTGCCAGATGTGCCAGGGAGAGTAGGGCAGTGCATGTGTAACATATTCCAGCATAGTTAGCTGGAGTTTTTTAAAGAATTATATGTCATAATTATATGTCATTTGAATATCAAACTGGTTTGTACAGATGCTTGAATTAAAAATGCATTTGTAAAGTTGCTTGAGTTAAAAATGTATCAGCAGTGGGTGTTGCTGGATAGAAAAGAAATATGCATGTATGGCAGACTGTATTGTTGTAAATTAATGTATATATTTTAACAGAGTATACTAGAAGTGAAAGGAAAGCCCAGTGAACCTTAAGAAAAATAGCCTGAAATTAAATGGCTTGGTTTAGGCCATAAAGATTTTATCTCACAGGTTTGAATGCAATGCTTGTGAAAAGTCTGGGCTCAGATCCTGCTCTATTGTCCTTACTGCTGAACTAATTTCTACCTTGGGGTGTCAGACAATGGTTTATTAGTTTCTGCAGGAAGTGTGGAAATGTTGAATTGTTGGAATTGTTTTACTGTTTCCAGATGCTGTAATAAACCTTAATTGAAGTTCTGTGTGGATATTGTGACACATCAGTGCCAGATTCTGGCCCAGTTTCTAGTGAGTGTATAGTGTGGAAACCACAGAGTCAGGTGTCCAGATGTGATGTCATTCTATAGCCAGCACTGAAATTGAATTTGAATACTAATGAAAAATGTGAGGTGTTCACTCTGTTTTTGGACCTAAGACACTTATCCACTTTCATCTTGCCTTGCTTTAGAAAGTAACTAAGGAACAGTAATTCTTCAATCAGATAAAAAAATATAGTGAGATTAGTTAAATGTTTTTTTCTGTATCTGTCTGAGTCTTTCCACCTCTGTTGTTTTTTTTTTTTTAATATTTCCTGTGATTGAAACTGGTGTTTATTGTAAATAGGTATTCAGTATTTTCATGTTTTTTATTATAGTTTATTATTAAATATATCTCAACCTTTCATTGTAGCTGGTCTTTTAGAAAATACTTAACCTTTAAGAGTACTTGCACTTATTTAGTGGCACTGTGGCTCCACGTTTCTGAAAGTCTTCCTGCTTGGTTAAACACTACCATTTGTATAAGTATTAATTTTAATAAGTGTAATTGGGTAGCCTGGTAAAAGCCTTAAAGTAGCTGGCCTCGGGTGTTCTAGTCATAGAAAAACTACCTTATAGTCTAGGTGGAGGTGGCAGAGCAGGTAAGCTGTGCCAGCATTTCTCAGGTGTGTGTGTGTGTGTGTGTGTGTGTGTGTGTGTGTGTGTGTGTGTGTGTGTGTGTGTGTGTGTGAAAATCAAATCTCAAAGAGATTATGTGTGACAGCTACTTTGAACAGGGACACTGAGAGCACTGATTTCACAGAGAGGATGGTGAAGGACTTGGCTTTGAACAGCCAGCTAAGGACTCAGCTCTAGTAGTCATTGGGGCATCTTATTTTGGGCCTGGAGAGAAAGCCCAGCCCTAGGATTGGAGCATGCACTCTCTGTGTGTTCTTAAGGGAAATTGGACTAGGAGCAGAAGGCTATGTCTGGAAACACTGTGTGTGTGTCTATTTTTCTCACAGTGAGTGTTCCCCCCACCAGTGGCAGTGGTGAGGATTGAAGCTCCTTGATCACTGGCCCAGAGGAAGGATGTCACAGTTATAAACAATAATCCATAATTTTACCTGTAAAGTTCAACCCAAAGTTAAAGGTGTACTGCTGTTGGGCAAATTATGTGCTATAATACTGAAGTGAAGTTTCTTATTAGTACAAGACCTTAGTTACTTCACTGAGGAACAGTATTAAAAGGTATGCAAAATATCTGCCTTTGAATTATTGTATATGGAAGAGGTAGGAAGGAAATCTGGGTAAAGTGAAGCTTTTTAGCATCAGTTAAATAAGCATTTAAGTAAATCATAGATTATGCATAAAAATCTTAAAAAAGGGATATAAAACTATGTTTTCATAAATTTAAACATATGCTATCATTTCTAAGTAAAGAAGCATTATTAGACTAATGAGGTAAATAAAAAATATGATTTTTAAATTTTAAATCAAATCCCATGGTTTGAGATATAATAGTTTCACATTCAAGTATAGGAAAACAACAAACTTTGCACTAATAAACTGCTAATGAGTACTTAATGCTTTTCAAGTTATCCCAATATTATAAAAAGCAACTCACCCTATCAAGAGACCATATATGCACCAATTTCAGATTCTGACAAAAATCCCAATATTAGAGTCTTAGAATTGTTTGTTATTCATTAGACAAGAAGGAACCTTGAAACAGGTTAATTTCAAAAAGTAAACATTGAAAAAATAATTACACCAAAACAGTATGTGCTTAATTTTGCTTTAGTATAGTTTCAGACTTGACAAGTGTAACAATATAACTGCAGTGGCTTGCTAGTGTAGGATGTTTCCATATTTTACACTGATTAGGCATCACTAACATGGTCAGGTTAAAGAAAATGGAAAAGTTTTATGGATCAAAAAATGCCAATGAAAATGTGGGTTATTCAGACCACAACAAGATTAAGGAGTAGTCAGATTGCTGTAAGATATCCACACTGATTTAAATAAAAGATGGTCTGTGGCATTTTCTAATCTACACACAAAAATATTTTGGCAATGGGTAGCATGAGTAGTTTATAACAAAAAGTTGATGGCAGGGAAATGTTCATTTTAATAACTGCAACCTTGAATGCAAATGAAAATGTTAAGGTTTTCCACACTGTTAACATCTTGATTAATTAATGACCATGTTTTAAATGTATTATTAATGTTATAGTCAAGATTATTTGGGAGAAATGTTAATGAGGTAGGTAGATTAATAAGATTATTTTGGGGAAATGTTAATGAGGTAGGTAGGTTAGTCCTAACATATGAACAGAGAGATAAAGAAATACTAGAGGTGGTAAAACCAGTTTTAGTCTGTTTCCTAAAATGGAAGCAAAAATCTTCAAGTCCAGATTATGAAATGGTATAGGATGAGAACGTGGAGTAAACTCTCCTCCTAGTGCATCCAACGTATAATAATGATAAATCCCAGACACGGAGGAGAGAACACAGCTGAAGAAGAATATTCAAATATGTTCAATAAACATTCAAAAGTCCAACGTACACAAAAACAGGGTGTTTATTAGAGTAAGCGCTTTCACCTACTTGGCTTCTTCAGACTCATGTAAAAACACACAAGCAACACTTCAACTGCATTAAATCACATCATAGGCGGGAAATGCTAATCATTTGATAATCATCATGAAGAAAAAAGTATGTTGGACTGGTTAAGATATACATCTGAATGCATATTATCTAGAAAAAGATAAAAATATAGATAAATAAGTTAAACAAAACATTTGTATAATTATAGCTAAAGGATTTATAAAAGTCAGCTTTGTGGCCTAATACTGTGCAATACATCTTATAATTACAATAGATCATTTAATAGCACAGAATGATCAGCTGTTAGAAGGTTTAAATACTCTGTCTAAACAAGACTGAGTGTGAGATTCCTAAGAGGTGGCATCGGCAAAGCTATATATGTTTGAAATTGTTATTACCTTGTCACTGGTGCTTAAATGTTGACTCTTAATAGGCTGGCTCTGTATCCAAATTATTAATGCCAAAAATTTAGATAGCATTTAGGCTAATTCAGAAAATTTCACTGTTAATCTGACCTCAGTGTTGATAGGCTTGAAGTCATTTCTGCATTTAATTCTGAATGGAATTCTTTTAGCTGTTTAAGTAATTCTGGATATAACTTACAGACAATGCTGATGCCCTAGAACAGACTTCCCATCCACGTAAAACAAAGTTCATCCCTGTCCATATTCAAACACAACTTAGATCTATGGGTGGGAAACAGAAAACTTACTCCATGCTGACCCTGTACTAATAATGGACAGAGGCAGCTCCTAAATACATTATCAATGCATGTGTCCCCTCAAATTATATATGGTATGATTCCAATTATTCTTATTAGGCCTAATATATAATGATTTACCATGGGATGGGAAAGGATGCTCTATAGGCAAATGGGATAGGTTATTTTGAGCACAAAAAATAGAGATTTACCAGGTTTAAAATAGCCCACATGGGCAGCTAGTCTAGTACTTTCTTATGAAGCTACAGATCATTTTTTTTCATAAATTCTAACTAAATTATTCTTATTTTATTTTTTAAAAAATCTGTCTGTCTGTCTTTGCATTCTAGATATCCTATGTTTGAAATACAAATGGTAAGCTGCAGCTCAGCTTCTAATCATACCTACTGAACATCAATTGTTTGATGAACTATAGACATCTCAATTAGCAACTTACTGAACCACTCATTACAGTTCAAAGTCTATGTGACACAAGGGAAATACTGCCAGCCCAGCTTGCTGGAATTTTGTAAATAGTTATATGTCATTTGTGAATACCAGCCTGATGCAATTTCTTGTGTTATCAAATGTATTAGAACTACATGGTATGTGTATATTAAACTACTGGTACAGAAGTGTCTGCAGGGTTTGTACAGTAAAATCCAGAAAAATAAGTGAATTCCACTAAAGAATGCTCAGCAGAACAAAAAACAATGTAAATATTGGAAGAGCATTGCACCACAGGTATTAGTATTTCATCTGAGTATTCAAAACTTGCTAAACAACCAAAATAGCAGAAAGACAGCTTCAAAACAACAGCTTCAATAACAGGCTTTTACCATGTTGAATCCACAATATATGAAATATAGAGCTTTGCTGTTGTAAAAGTCAAGTGGCATTGTAATTCCACAGCTTTAAAACATGTGGATGTCATAAAAACAGAAAAAATGAACATAAAAGTGAAGAACCCTTCTGATGTAAACAATGGACAAGCGCTTTCAGCTTTTTCAAGCCTTCTTCAGATCCAAGTAGGTAAGCTGGGTTCAGTGTTTAAAAGTTGGTATCATCCAATGAAACACCTCAGTGAATGATGAATGTTAACCAATCAAGTTAGTCCATTGGTACACACCTCCATAGCTTGAAGTTAAAACTCTTTATTTAAAACTCTTTGTTTAAAACAACATGACAGTTTGACGTTTCTAAGACAGACTCAGACATATTTTCAGAAGGAATATTAGTAAAATCTTTTCAGTAGGTTCTGGTTGAAAGAACAAGCTCTGCATAAAAGCCAAGATTTGAGAGAAAAAGGTGAAACAAAGGTGAAAAAAAAAATAAAGATGGTCATTTAGGGCGCTGCTTTTTATTTCATTTCAACAGTTTCTTTGGGACATCAGAGCCTAAGTCAGTATACCTAAGGTTTCTGTCAATTAAAACAGGTCATAAGTGGGCATAGCTCATTGCTCGTCTATTTTTAAGAAAAGGTTTTAAGGGAACACAGCCATTAAGGCCAGGGGGATTATCTGCCCTCAGCCGCATTATCCATTTGGCTTCCTCTCTCTCAGTCAGATTGGTCAGGTCTCCTTCTCTGGAAGTAAAATGTATCTTTGAAATGACCATGAAAACAAAGCGCTGCCCCTCAGGCTCACGTAAATGAAGACAAAGAGAGTTTGTTTCCTTTCTGTTACGTATATCAGATCGATGTTTGATAATTCTTTCCTTTAGCTTCATATTAGATTTTCCAACATAAAATGCTGTGCAGGAAGTGCAGGTAGCTATGTAAACAATATTACTGGTTAGGCAATTAGCTAATCCATGAAAAACAAATTTCTGTTTAGTAACCGGATGCTTAAATGTGTTGCTACAATTGATTATATTGCAGACCTTGCAGAAGCCACATTTCTTTGTTCCTGATGAATTATTATGTACGTAGTTGTTACATATCCCATCATTTGAGCATAAAATCCTTTTTATTTTTGAAAAGGAAACTTGGGTTATCTCCAACAATCTCTTTTAACTTTTTATCCGAATTTTGAATCGGCCAGAACTTTCTGATCACCTGGCATACGTTATCATGGTCCATAGTGTAAGTCAAATTGACCCTTAAGTTAGATGTTCTTTTAGGTATAACTAGGGATGGTGTACTTTCACCTTCTCTGACCTTAGAGGAATAAAAAGGTTTGCCTTTTCCTTTACGTATGTCATTAATTCTGGTCTTGTTTAGTTCTAAACTTCTCTTTCCATATCCTCGTTGGCTGAAATTATTAATAAGCCTCTCTTCTTCCTGGAGAAAGGTTGCCTCTTCTGTACATAGCTTTGAAATCCTTGCAATTTGATTTTCAACAATGTTAGAGAAAATATGCCTGGGATGCATACTGGAAAAATGGAGCATGTGGTTTCTCCACATATCTTTACTATAGAGGCAAGTGTCTATTCCCTTCCCCGGATCAAGAGATAATCTCACATCCAGAAAGTCAATCATCTCTCTAGATGTTTTTACATCAAATTTCAGGAAAGTAGTGGTCTGTGACAGGAAGTTAACAAAGCTTCTTAATTCTTCTTCTTTGCCCTTCCATACAATGAAGGTGTCATCCACAAACCGATTGTACAGAATTATCTGGTCATTCCAAATGTTATTAGCATCCTTGGACCAAGCTCTCTCCCAGTTGGCTAAAACCAAGTTTGCATAACTATTGGCACAGGGTATGCCCATGGCAACCCCCATCTCTGCCAATAGTAGCTGTTGTCGTAAGTAAACACATTGTACTCCAACACGATTTCCAAAAGATCACATATCAAACGTTTTTCTACCTTCTCTTCAGTTAGAAATTCTCTTACTGCTTCAATGCCATAATTATTTGGTATGGAAGTGAATAAACTATTCACATCTATGTTTACCAATAGCAGACTCTCAAGATCATCACACTGTTCTAGAGCTATATACAGATGTTGTAGAAACTCAGCTGTATCTTTAATCACAGTGGAGGCCCTAGGTAGCATCTTTTTTAGTTCTTGTTCAATAAACATAGAAACAGATTCCGTCAACCATCCTCTACCAGCCACAATTGGTCTTAAAGGTGGGAGTTTAAGATCTTTATGAATTTTTGGTAATCCACCGATAGTTGGTACGGTGGGGTGCTCAGTGATGAAAAGATCATGCAAATACTCATTAATCTCTCTTTAATACCTTAGGTATACTGACTTAGGCTCTGATGTCCCAAAGAAACTGTCGAAATTAAATAAAAAGAAGCACCCTAAATGACCATCTTTATTTTTTTCACCTTTTTTTCAACTTTTTCTCTCAAATCTTGGCTTTTATGCAGAGTTTGTTCTTTTAACCAGAACCTACTGAAAAGATTTTACTAATATTCCTTCTGAAAATATGTCTGAGTCTGTCTTAGAAACGGCAAACTGTCATGTTGTTTTAAACAAAGAGTTTTAAATAAAGAGTTTTTAACTTCAAGCTATGGAGGTGTGTACCAATGGACTGACTTGATTGGTTAACATTCATCATTCACTGAGGTGTTTCATTGGATGATACTAACTTTTAAAAACTGAACCCAGCTTACCTACTTGCATCTGAAGAAGGCTTGAAAAAGCTGAAAGCACTTGTCCATTGTTTACATCAGAAGGGTTCTTCACTTTTATGTTCATTTTTTCTGTTTTTATGACATCCACATGTTTTAAAGCTGTGGAATTACAATGCCACTTGACTTTTACAACAGCAAAGCTCTATATTTCATATATTGTGGATTCAACATGGTAAAAGCCTGTTATTGAAGCTGTTGTTTTGAAGCTGTCTTTCTGCCATTTTGGTTGTTTAGCAAGTTTTGAATACTCATATGAAATACTAATACCTGTGGTGCAACACTCTTCCAATATTTACATTGGGTTTATACAGTACTGAGTTTCAAGGATGCATCCACAGTGTACCCTACTGGAAAAGAACAGAAATGTATATAAACTATATACCTGTGCAAATTTATGTTTTAATACTAGAAACTGGGACATACAAATTTAACATGCAAAATTTCAAGAAAATAAGCTGAAATTAAACTCTTTTATGATTGTGTTATAAAAGTTAGTTTGAATGCAGCCACGAGAGAGGATGTCTAGAACTAGGGTGCCTTCTGTTTTGTTTTGTAAGTTTTTTATTGTTGCACGACTTCCAAGATCTGCGAACATTTGAGAGATATGGATTTTTCACACAGAGATGTTAAATTCTGTTAGTTTCTGTTTAGCCTGGGAACTGAAGTCAGGTGACAAAAAGAGATGTCATCCAAGCTAACCCAACAGCAACATTTGATATTAATTTAAGAACTCTCTCATAGAGAGACTGTGCATTTTGTATTTTGTCTTGGACCTAACAAGAACATCCACTCATCGTCACCATCTGCACTTGCCTTGCTGTAAGTAAGATTTCGGGCATAGTATCTCTTTTAGATATAGATAGGAATATAGTAAAGATTAGTTTAGATGCTTTGTGTATTTATTTGAGACAGTCCTGCATTGTTGTTTTAAATACTTCATGTGATTTTGAACTCTGAAGTAACTGTGTTGATTTATTGAAAATTGTCTTGTTCTTTTATTATTTATTATTAAATATATTTAAACCTATCTTTGTGGCTCATAATTGTGAGGCACATTTAAACTCTTAGAGTACTTGCATATCTATTTGGTGACACTCAACAGGCTACTCTAATAGCCTTGCTTGGTCATTCTACAATTGGAATTATTAGTAACATTATACAGTAGGATTGAACACCCTTTGTTAAGGACCTTAAGTAACTGATAAAGAATTGGCTGGTGGCAGCTTGAACTATGGGGCGTAGCTAGTAAACCTGTGCCAGCCTTCCCAAGGTGTGTGTGTGTGTGTGTGTGTCTGTGTGTGTGTGTGTGTGTGTGTGTGTGTGCGTGTGTGTGTGTGTGTGTGTGTGTGTGTGTGTGTGTGTGTGTGTGTGTGTGTGCTTGTATATAAATCAAATCTCAAAGTGTGTGTGTGTCAGCTACTTGGGCAGGGACATGAAGCACTGGTTGGACAGAGAGGGTGCTGCAGATCTTAGCTAAGCCACACAGCTGAGATCTTAACCCTAAAGCTGTGCCATTGGGGAGTCTTATTGGGGATCTGGAGAAAGATGGAGAAAAAAGCCCCAGACTGACTGTGATCTCTGTGTGCTCTTAAGGGAAATAGTACTTCACTGTGTGTGTACTTGTCATCCTCCCCGTGTGTACATCCTCTAGCTGATGTCAATGGTGAGGACTGAGGCTCCTTGATTACTGAGCAAGGGAGTCACAGTCTAATCTGAGTCTTTGAAGTCTCAGTAAATGTAAAGGTTCACTACAGTTCTCTGAAAACTATCTTGTTTGAATATTACACTCAATTTCAATGGGAAAAATACTGGAAATATAGAATACATCTCTTCTAGACCACAGTTTTTAGGTACTAGAGTAGTAAGGAAGTTGTGAGCTATTTTCAGAAAGTAAAAGGAATCAGTTAAAACTATGAGCTTCCTTTGTGTCTAGAAGCACTGGAAACATTCAAGTTCAAGATATTTACTCCAGATTTTCTGCCTTTCACTTCTTTCTTTCACTTAATTTATCACTGTGTCCTAGTCACCAAGTATAACAAGATAATGGTTCATGGGAGTGGAGCCTAGATAGCCAATTGAAAGCAGTGAATTTTGAGATCTCCATAAACTACTATAATAATATAGGAAAATGTTATTATTTTCAAGTTTAAAACATCTGAAATCTATAGATAAACTACTAAACTACATAAATATACATTTTGGCGGAGATATACAAAAATTTTCCTGCCAAGTAACTTGGAGATATATTGAGTCACTGAATATAAACAATTCAAGGAATTCTCACCCAGATGTTGCTTTGAAAAAAGAACTGCAATTGATGACATCTACCTTACAGGGACTATCTTTGAAGATGGGTGGCTTTAAAAGTGACTTAGCAAACCTCAAATTAAATTCTCAAAAACAGACTGATACTCTTAAGGAACTATTACAGCAACACCAGACAAAAATAACTAATACAGAGACTTCTCTAAATGACATTGAAGGGAGACTCAAAGAGGAAGAATTCCAAAAAGAATTTCTGCTTAAACAGAATACATGGCTGCTTAACAAAATAAATGACTTAGAAAACAGGGAAAGGAGAAACAACATAAGGATATTTGGTCTGCCTGAAAACACTGACGGTGAAGACATTATTTCATTCTTAACAACCTGGATTCCTGAATTTTTAGACTTGAAAGAGGGACTTTCATTTGGAATTGAAAGGGCCCATAGAGCACTGAGGAAACATGCTTCTAACTCAACAAATACTCCACCCAGATCCATAGTTATAAAATTTCTTTCATTTCTGGGCAAGGAACTAATATTAAAATCTGATTGGAGAAAATCACCTTTAAAATACAATCAAAGCCTGATAAGGTTTGACAATAATTATTCTTCCAGAATACTAGAACAAAGGAAAAAAGTCTGGGCAATAATAAAACTGTTGAAACAAAACAACATTAAAGCACAGCTGGCCTTTCCAACCAAGATAAAAATACTTTATGCCAATGAGATGAGAACCTTTAATGACTTAGAAGAAGCTACTATATTCATTAAAAACAACAACATAGAGCCTAGCCCAGAAGAAATGGAATGGATGGCCCCTACTCTTAAAAGAATAAAATAAACAAATCCTTGGGCTGATGCTGGAAAGAAGAAACAAAAAACTGATTCCAAGATAGCTGTCCCAAAACATAACTCTTAACAACTACAGCTCTCAAAGCATCAGCTGATATGGTACATCACTTGTCATCTATTTTTATTTAAAAAAGAGGGATTCTTAAACAGCTGAGAAACAGTAATGATTTATTCAGAATGTTCAAGTCCAATAACTCTTCACAAACAGAGGTAGGTCAAGATGGGTTACTATTTACATTATATATAAGCCAAACAAAGCAACATATAATACAAACATAGAAGTTTCTATTCCCCTACTTGAACTCAATGAATACTTATCTTGTTCATTTTTCATTGATTTTACTTATAATAATTTAAGTAATTAATTAACTAATTCAACAAGGTACCATTTATCAGAGTTCAGACTCAAATGTAACAAACATTATATATAATAGCAGTAACAGAGTTTTTTGAAAAAAAATGCTGTCATGGAGACTAATGCCTTCAAGTATGATTTAGAAATGTTATGTAAATCCTGGTTAAATAATAGTAGCAAGCTCTTAGTACAAATGTCATCATTAGTCTGTCTAAACATAGCTAATATCAATTATGGCAGGTATCATAGCTTTGAGTGCTGTTTGATCAATCCTGATATGGTGTGCTTGGATGCAGCCATGTCTGGCAGCCAGTACAAATATTATTCTGTCTAAACATAATTAATATCAATTATGGCAGGTGTCATAGCTTTGAGTGCTGTTTGATTAAGCCTGACATAGTGTATATGGATGCAACTGTGTCTGGCATGTGTCATATGTTGCCGTTTTCATCTCCGTGAAGCTGTGGGGTGACGGCTTGTGATCGAGGTTTACTGATGCTTGTGAATAAGGAAGAGACATTTGGTGTTTTAGCCTGGATCTAGGGGAAGGGGGTGGATAGAACTGTGATTTGGGATATTTTGGCAGAGAATGGTTTGTTTATACGTCTGCTGAGTGAGAGGTGGGAGAGCTGGAGGAGTGTGTTGTCTTTTGCTGTGGTGACTTGTTGTTTTTTTTTTTTTTTTTTTTATTAATCTGTTTGCTATCTCTTCTTTTCCTGGCTGCTGGCTTACTGAAAGGGAAATAATTTAGGCTTGAAGTTACAGTGAAGTGAAGCTTTGCTTCAGGTGCATTGTGAGCCTCTGGTAAGCAGTACACAGACACACTAACAGAAACAGATGCTCCCAGGTTGCTATGGTAATGGAACCAGAGTGACGATAATGCTTAACAGCTTGTGATCTCTCAAATAACTAAGCAACAGCCAAAAAAAAAAACACACACACAATAGTTATGTAATGTATGATTTTAGTAAATCTAGACATAAAATATATAATCATCATATAAGATGAAGCAGTCTGCTGAATTTAGATATTAAAGACTGGATTTAATAAAATGGGCTTGTGTATAATAACATTACTGTCTTAACTTATCATAAATGACATACACTACATTGAACATCAAGGGGAAGCATGATGATTTTCTTATATAAGTAAATATGCATAACAAGTCATGTAATTGCTTTAACTTGAATTGTAGTTTTTGTAACCCATCTTGACCATACATAATACTTAAGCTGTAACCAAGGTAACTAATGTTTTATACATGACATCAAACTAACAAAGTTGTTCAAGGGAAACAATAGAAGCCTGAACTAGGAATGTCGCAGAATGTAACAATCACATTCTGAACAAATAGTATTAAATTGACAATAATCACTCGGTTTAATCTTTGCTGATTATACAAAATAGAATGTTGCCATTTAAATCTAATAACTTTTAGTATATGCCATAAAATGGCAATATATGAATATGGAAAGGGAACTTGTAATCATTAATCACAATAAGTGAATTTTTGTTTTTAACCTATAATTTCACTCATTTTATAATAAGAAATGACAGATATGAAAATCCTTATGTGTAGGAAATGGGGAGAAAAGGGATGCACTGATAATTAAAATGCACTAACTTTCACCAATGTTCACATAAAACAAACTTGATGTTTTAAGTAAGTTAGCAACAAACAGAGTCATTACTTAAATGCTGATAAACAATGAAATATAACTTCTGATATATCCAGCAAAATACATTGTATTATTAAAATTAGGTATAAATATTATTACCATCTATTTAGATTAAGTAATAAGTTTTGAAAGACTTCATCAATAAAGGTGAATATGTGCTATAATCTTTTATTGAGGTTTTATATATGATACATCCTACTTTACTATGATTGAAATGTTTGTTATCTATCTTTCATGTAAATATTAATTGCTTATACAATAAGTAGACATTTATATTGTATTATAATTCTGTCTAATCTACAATAGTACTATATCTGTTCAAAAGAATATAAATATTGCTTATTCCTATTACAAATAGTCTCCATATGATAATTCAATTTATGGATCTCAGATGTTCTGGACTGTCAAGGTATGAGTGATAATCTGATGGACTTAAGTTTATCCATCAGATTAGGAATGATTTCCATTCCATGGCTAGTGCAGATCTTAGTTTTATTAACATTTATTAATTTAAATTTGTTATTTCACAAAAACATTTTAAGTATGTCTGACCAAAACATTATTTTATTGGTAAACACTCAAAGTATAAAACTGATAATTTCCTATAAAAGATCAAACATATACTTTATAGTTATCATGGAAAATGTTTAATAGTCACAATAAAACAAAAACTACAGTCTAAATAACCTAAGATGGATTTAACTTTATTATCTTTTAAATACCAATGGCTTAAACAATCCTAGCAAGAGATCAAATCTACTGAAATATTTAAAACTGAACAAAGCACAAATTGTCTTCCTTCAAGAAACTCATTTCAAAACAAATGACAACTACAAATTGAATCCTAAGGAATATATGATATTGGTGCGATCCACTTATAAGACAAAGACAAAAGGGGTGACAATTTTATGGAAACAAATGTGATTAACCCAGAAATCATCTATAAGTATGAAGATAAAGAAGGCCTTATGTCATTTGTAATAGTTAAATATAATAACAGAATACGGACCCTAGCCAATCTATGCTGGTTCGCAGGCATTGGATCAGGAACTGTTAAAAAACACATGGATTTCATTTCCAGTAATTATAAAGGCAACTTAATATTAGGAGGACATTTTAACTGTATATTTGATATTTCTGAAACTACAAATAAAAGACTGCTGTGTATATCTGCTGTATCAAAAGCTTTAAACAAGTGGGTAGAATCATTTCATCCTGTAGATACTTTCAAATTTAAAGAAGATAAATCTTTGTTGTTTTCCAATCAAGATCACAGATTTGGTACCCAAACTAAAATAAATAAAATATTTGCTGCCCATGACTTACACTTTAAAATCATTCATTTCTCAATCACTCCCTGCCCCTTTTCAGACCACAATTCATTGATACTAAAACTTCAAATGGGTACAAACCATTAATCTTTAACCCCAGAATTCCAGCATATATAACTAAAATGAAAGACTTCAAACCCTGGTTATTATCTGAATTACAGTTTTTCTTAGATATTAGTTACAGCACAGAGATAAATAAAATAATGATATGGGACTCATTAAAAGCTTACATATATGGTAAAACCCTAACTTGGTATAAAAAAATCAGAGAATGGGATTCTGAATTATTAGATCTACAATCCAAACATTTGTCAGTAAAATCTGAAAAAAATCAAAATTATTTAGAGATGAAAAAGAAAGTAGAAATATTAAACAACAAATACAATGAAATTCTAACACATTAAACTAGTTTAGCTTTAGAAAAACTAAAAATTAATACCTTGGCCACTTCTCCCATATATCAACAAGAATCAAAATACAATCAAAAGCTAATAACATTAAAAGTATCTTCCATGAAAAGAAAGGGGAAAATGTCACGGATATAGGTGACATTCTTGAGACCTATAGAAATCACTATATGGAACATTTCCAAAAAGAAAATATACATATTGATCAATTAAATCTATATAAAATACCAGAAAAATTAAAACTAGATCTGCAAGCACCCATATCCTACAAAGAAATTACAGATACAATAAAAGAGGGTAAAAATAACAAAGCTCCAGTTATAGATGGCATAATTATGGAAATATATAAATGTTTTCCTTCAAAGATACTATCCCTCTTCCATAAAACTCTATTAGAAATTCAGTCACAAGCTTTAATACCACCCTCTTAGAGATATTCCTTGATCACACCAATCTTAAAGGAAAACAATTCCCCAAACTTCTGTACCTCATATAGACCTATATCATTATTAAATAATGATATAAGATATTTATGACAATACTAACAGAATGAAAATACCACTATCCAAAACAATAAATAATGATCAAACTGGATGTATATATCACAGACACACACATAACAATCTTAAAAGGATAAATTCTCTTATAGATTAGGTTAATAAAAAATAAAGAAACACTTATAATTGGCTTAGAATATTGACAGATTCAATACGTAACAAATCAAAAATCAAAGGAGTAGATGTTTATGAACAATACAATACATTAGAAGAATTAAATATTTTAACTGACACATTTTACACGACTTTAGGGCTCCAGTTCAATAAATCAAAATCACAATTGTTATTTTTAAATAAAAAAAAAGAATTGCAGACAAAGGGGAATCACATTATAGGGAAACAAAAATCTACCTTAAAATATCTAGGAATTGTGTTATGCAAGGATAATAATGAGTTGGTGTCACAAAACTACAATAATATCATCAATACAATTACAATCTATGTGGAAAAGTGGAGCAAAATAATATTAACATTTGAAGATAGAGTACATTTAATAAAAATGGTTTTACTACCCAGGATTCTATATATAGCTTTGGCAATACAACTGTTACCAGAAAGGAATATACTCAAAGAAATAAACTCATGCCTAATAAATTTTTTATAGTTTCCCAAAAGAAACAGAATAGCATCATATCAGATCATGGAAACAGGGAGGATTAAACTTTCCTGATATAGAAACATATATAAAAGCATCAATATCTAAATCAATCTCAGATTGGATAAGTCCAAATTATTCTGCAAATTGGAAAGAATTACTAACTGTAATATCAATAAATGACTTTGAGTTACAAAAAAAAATTTCAAATAGATAAAAACAATTCGACATGGCACATATTATGCATTAGTATGCAATATAGCATAACTAAGCCCACTAAAACTTGTATGATTAATTATTACATTGACTCATTTAGGAAAATTATTAATGGAAATATAGATTTAAAAATCTGGTTTGATCTTTTAACACCATTCATAGTTCTAAAGAGCTATCCACATAAAATATACAGAGAAATAATTAATTCATGGGAACAGAAAGGATTTGTTTGTTGGTTTCAATGTATCAAAGAACTGAAAGTTCTCGATATGCAAACAATGGAAACGACATACAAAATTCCACAAGATTGGCTAACTATGCAAAGCATTCTTACATATTTGCTAGGTTATGCAGAATAATTAGTAATTCTTCATTTAAAGAAATACCTAAACTTACGAAATACCTATATGAAATCATATATAATGATTATGACATGGGAAATAGTATTTCGAAATTTTACAACATATTGAAAAATTATAAAACAACACCCAAATCCTCATATTGGAATTATATAATAAAAGGGCACTCATTAAAGCCAATTGAAGAAATTAAAATATATATTTTATTATCAATAAAACATGCATCCTTTACTGAAAAGTTTTTAATTGGAAATGCCTTCACAGAGCATTCTTAACTCCAGATAGAATTACTAAAATTAATTCTTCCACAAAGAGAATATGTTGGAGGTGTGAGCAAATACACAATGCAGATTGGAATCACATTTTTTTTGACTGTGTTAAAATTAAGCCATTTTGGAATGGTATTAAAAACGTTTTACAAGCTTTATTTAATTAATCATTTAACTTATCTAAAGCTCTGTGTTATTAAATGTGTACAAAGGTCCTCATTTGAATGCATCAAATATGTATCTAGCATGGACAATACTTGCAATCTCAAGGAAGTATATAAAAAGAAGATGGAATAGAAACACAATACCGACTTTGGAAGACTTCTACAGCCTACTGAAGACCACAGGATTGTTGGAAATTAAAATTAAAGAATTAAGGATTCATCCTAAGCCATGTGTTAACAATCCGTGGAAAAAAGTCTTACCATTGATTGACACTTTACAATAACTGAACAGATACACTCTGATAACTGGATTGTTATACATATAAAGTAATTGTATATATTGAGCTCTGTTATAGTGTCAGGCTGATGTAAATAGTGGAAATAGTTATTTAAGATGTTATATACAAAAACTATGGAATTTATTTAACTGTATTTAAAAAATAAAAACATTTTTGAGAAAAAAAGATAATGGTTCATAAATTTATCTAAAATTAAAGTGATGGGTTATAAGAAGTCAAGCTTTTTCAGATATTGAGCATATATATTGATAAGGAGAGCTGGTCTGGCCAAATGAGGAACTCTAAAAGTAATAAACAAAATATCACATGCATGTCATCATCTGATGACATGATATTAAAGTTTGCTGCCAAAATAAGTATATACAGCGTATTCATAAAATTCCCTGTTACTGCACCATAGGTTAGTTATTTTAATAATAAATGATTCTGGTTGATTTTGCCGTTTCAAACCAATATTAGCACTAGGATTGTAGAATAAGTGGAAAAAAGAGTTTTCTCTTTGAGATATTTGAATCTCAAAGTGTGTGTCTTTAGAATGGCTCAGAAATGTACAAATGTTGCACCAAAAATATTAAATATCCAGAGTCCAGAGCAGCAAAGTGAGTCAATATTCTGTCATAGCACTGTAGCACTAGTGACCTGAAGCAAAGCTGCACAAACCAACAGGTGTTTGGGAGAGGGTATAAGACAGAACACACAGTATTGTAGCAATCTTTCTAGTTGAGGCTATAGCTTTAATAATGGTGTGCCAGCAAAATAAATATCAAAACAGAATAGTAATGAAAATTTGCCTACAACATAAAACGAAGACAAAGATCTGGTATGAAAGTTACCTCTACTGCAAAACAGTTTTTTTTTTTTTTTTGTTAGACAGACTTCCAGCATGGTCTTGTACTACAGAACAACAGCTGCATTTTTTAATCAGGAAATTATAACATCTTGATTGTAAAGCAGTAAAGTAAGCCAATTTTAAAATATACGAACAGCAATTAGAGTAACTCAAAGTAAATCTGCTGAGAGCACAGAGATATAAAAACAGCGAATTGTCTGGTAAATTGGAAGGGATATTTAGTGCAGAAAACTGTGACAGCAGATTGTTTAAATTTGGGCTTATTGGAATTAAAGAGTATATGAAAAACAGGTGGATAAATGAAATTGCAATTAGATCCAGAACTAACACTGTACTGTGGAGGAATTGTGACTAATACATATATCAGAATAAACATAAAATAGATCATACACCACCTCCAGTGGGACATTGCCAATAAAAAACATTAGCATGCAGGTCTGTATGTAGGAAAAGGTAATGCCTTAATATTAAAATGAGGGAACACTTGGGAAATAGTGATGCCACTGAGACAAATCATGGACACCTAGCTGTGAGCTAAGGAAAGAGTAACTGTTGGGCAAGAGGACATGCCAAAGTAAAATATTTTATGACTAAGTTAAATATTTAAAATTAATTTGCAAACTAGTATTTAACTTCCACTGTACCAATGCTAACCAGAGCCAACACGGAAAATATCAGTAGTTAAAAAGGAAAGTATATAAGAAAATATTAATTTTTAACAGTGGTGTGTATATTCATAGAATATAGCTTCATAGATTATTACTAGGCTAACTGCCCTCATGGAGCATTTTAAGCCAATTACCACCTGTGATAATCAAACCCTGCACCTTGTGTTTCTAAGGTAAGCACCTTAACCATTATGCCACCCTCCCACCTTATATTAAAATATAGTTTATCATATTCAGCATATGCAGAACTCAAGTCACTTCTCCAATGTAATAAATACCTCCTAACAAGCACAGAAAAGGAACCTAGCAGTTTGCTGACTTGGACATAGGACAAATGTATAAAAGAAAGGCTTCTATAAATGAAATAATAGAATCAAGGTAAAGAAACAAATTAAAATTGTTACACTTCTTATAATACCCAATTGATGAAACTGCATCATTTAGTAATTTTAATGACTTCACTAGCAAAATAATACACTTCATAAAACTACATCCACTACATCCTAAAAATGTTGTAAAAGCCTAGAAGTCTTTAATGACTCAATATACAAATTATTGTATAAACATTACAGTCAGGTTTGAATGCAGAAGGGTTGTCAAAAATAACCTTTGCTTTTTTATGGTCAACTATTTTATATTTGCAACTGTACCAGGAAATTTCATCTTTGGTGGAATAAGCATTGACCACAAATGCTATTTCTAATCAGTAAATGACAAAAATAAGAAATTGTCTTCTTGCTAATTAATATTCCACAAGATTGTCTGCAGAGAACTTCAACTAACAGTTTTGGAAAATAAGGCCTGGTTTATTATTTACAGTTTCAAGGATTTTAACTTTATCTCAAAAGTTTAACAATTTGATGCAAACTACTCTATGAAAATCAGAAGCAGACTTTCTGTGAAGTGGTCTGCATGTCATTTCTATTATGAAGGGTTCTTTTGCCTTGGATTCCTCACTAACTTGGAAGAATATGTCTGATACAACATTTAGTAAACTGGTAGAGGCATAATTTTCAGGAAAGCACTTGAAAAGAATATTATTACTTCTACTTTCTACTCATAGGTCAGTCAGTTTTTGTGCAAAGGATGCAACTTCCTTAGATGAAAATCAATTTTGGCTAACATAAGCAAAAATATATTGTCTTCTTAGGTTGAAATCCTTGTCTCTGATTCCACATTCTCCACTGCTAAGTGCAAATTTTTTAAAGATTCTTTCAGTTCAGGAGAGAAGATCACTATCAGAAGCAAATTTTGATAAAGACAATTTTGTCTCATCTTACTTTCTGAAATTTTAAGACCTCATCATCAGCTAATTTTTAGGTTTCCTGAACAAACTCCAGTTACTACTAAAATGTGCAAATCAAGGTTGATCTGGACATTATGGTAGTAACCTGCTGCTTGTGTAGGTAGTGGCATTTCCCTCAGTCAGTCTATCACATGCACAGGTACACAGACATGAACACGCACATATGCTCACACACAAACACACACACACACACAGGCACACACACATGCACACACACACGCACACACACAGGCACACACACACACACACACACACACACACACACACACACACACACACACACACACACACACACACACACACACACACACACACACACACACACACACACACACACACACACACACACACACACACACACACACACACACACACACACACGCAGCTTAGTCTTTGCACCTGTCTCTACTTCCCTGCTGTAGTTCCCACCACCCCAGTAATACTTCACTGCCATTATGACAGATATGTATGAGTCCTTGGTAGACTAACATATCCTCCCACCTCCAATTCCCATGATAATGCTGGTGCTGGTACAGCACTTTACAAAGCATTCCCTGGTGGTGTAGTGCACCCCTACCCCACAGTCCCTATTATAACATTGTTACCATCATTGTACTTAAAGTAAGCCAGGGTGTCCAGTTGTTCCCCCCATCCCCTGATCCTCATACTACTGCTGGTGCCATTATGGCAATTTAGAGTGTCCCTGGTGTTCCCCCATCCATTATGGCACTTTAGAGTGTGCCTGTTGTTCCCCCCATCTATTATGGAACTTTAGAGTGTCTCTGGTGATTCCCCCCACTCATTATGGCACTTTATAGTGTCACCAGTGATCCCCCCATCCATTATGGCACTTTAGCGTATGCCCAGTGCCCCCCCCCATCCATGTTATGCTGTTTTGTGCTTTAGGTCACTTTATGGAGTTTTGTATGCTGTCTAGTGTATCCCCCCATCCCTGTAGTAGTATTGGTGCTTGGATGGCACATTAGAGCATGTAGCCCCCTAACCACCCCATTCTTGTACTAACACTGGTGCTGGGATGGCACTTTAGAGCATGTATCCCCCTAACCACGCCATTCCTGTACTAACACTGATGTTGGGATGGCACTTTAGAGCATGTATCCGCCATCCCTATCTCTGTAGTAACATTGGTGCTGGGATGGCACTTCAGAGCATGTATCCCCCTACCCCCATCAAAGTAGTAATGTTGGTGACAGGACAAACTTTAAACATTAGTCCTTGGTGTCCCTTCACTATTTTGACATTGATGTAGTTATGGCACTTTTAAAGTATGCTGTGGAGTCTAGTGGTTTCCCCAATACCACATTTGTGTTCTGTGGCTGAACATGACCTTTTGACTGTATATGCAGCCGTGATATGATGGGGATGGCAATGCTGATCTATATATCTGAGCACTTTCTTCAATCACTCATCTGTGTACATGCCTCCAGGAGGCAGTTCTAGGAAGAGAACTCCTGGATAATTTTCATATGCTCCTCCTCCAATGCCTCATTAGCATTCAGCATGGCCATGGGGCAAGCCCTTCACCGTGCTGCACATCTTCACATTGGAGAACCAAGCAGCAGGAGCGGCCTTAGGTCAACTGGTGCCCTAGGCAAAAGGGCTCCACAGCCCCCCCTCCCACAGCACCCGGTGCCTCCATCCTGGTCTACCTACATCAAATAAATACTGGAAAAGTGCTCCTGCTAGAGTGGCACCCTAGGCGGCCACCTAGTTGGCCTATGCCTAAGGCCGTCTATGCCAAGCAGCACTGTGTAAGGATGTTGTGTGAACAGTAAAAAGGTCCCGCACATGGCTTATTAGCATTTACCACCCCTCCCCCAGACTGTCACATTAGCATTCAGCATGGCTGTGAGGCCAGATATTCACAGTGCTGCACAAATTCATGTTGCAGCACCATGCAGCACGGTGTACAGGTGCTACCGGAATAGTAAAAAGGTATCATGTTGTGATACCTTAATAAATGCAACCCACTAACATAAGGTTCCATATCCAGTCCAGTTCTGCTACCTATGCTGATAAAAGTACAGCCCGTAGATATGTTAAAAGTTGTACAATACTGGAAGAAAGAAATTAGTTGTAGATCTCCAGAAAGACGTAAGAAAGCTGAAAAAGTAACAGCAAGCTGTAGCAAAATATATTATCATACTGAAAGTTGTAGAGCACTGAAAGAAACTGTAAAACCCCAGGAAGTAAGAAAGCTGGAAAACAAACTGTAGCAAGATCTAATCTGAAATGTTTTCAGTTAACAAAATCATTGAAACTTTTGTAAATAAAATTATAAACATAAGGAAACTCAGCTGAAAAAAGCATACCCTCATAAGTCAGAAGGCATCCTGGAGTCAAGGGTGATAAAGTATTTATTTATTTATTTAATACGTTTGTTAGCCTGATTAATGGGCAGATACTTTTAGCATTCGTTTCAGTCACTGCCCTGAATAACAAGAGTGAGACATAAAAAGTAAAATGCCTCACTGATTGGAACACGAGGTAAGAGTGCAATATTTAAAATTAGCAAGAGGGTGGTTTGGTTAGCAACAGTATAGAGCATTTAAGGCAACATCAGCATATACAAAGTGAGTAACATAATAAGAATAACATCAAGATTTCAATTGTTGAAAGTGAGTATAAAAACATACTGTGTGACAGAGAAAATTAAATGTGGTCCTGGGGTGGAGGAACCCAGGAAGTTCCTTATTTCTAGTTCTAGATCAATATGCATTTAAAGTATTTGAAGCCCTCAAAATACATTATAGTTTTATGGAGGGTGTCCTAAATTATAGCCCTTAAGACAAAAAAGTATGATTAATGTACTGGAGGGCACCATGCTGTTCACTATGAAACTGAAAATCCATTGGAGTAGGATCTGAAAGGGTAGCTGATTTTTTTTATATCTAAAAAAACAGTTCAGTTGAAAGGCTATGTTTATGAATTTTAAAGACTAACAGTAATAAGACAAGATATGAGTAACCCTTAACTGGTAGCAGTCAGCACTCAAGAAAATATCAGAGTGGTATTTATATTTAGGTAACTAGAAAATGAACATGCGCATCTTCAATGCAATAAGGGTGCTATACTCAGGATGAGCTTTTAGAATGTATTTACCTGTGGCAGCTTTTGTACATGGTGTGAAGAAGCAGTGAGTTTAGGTCCCAGTAAATGGTGCAACCAGTATTGGTTTTGAATTGCTCATGGCCAATAGACACAGATAAAAATGGGTACAGGTAGCTGCCTAGGTGTTTAAGGGATGGTCTAAGTTCAATACGTTTACAATGCAGGAAGGAGGGGATACATTTGGTCATCGGCAGTAACAAAACATTCTCTTTGCCTTATTCCACTTCAGTAGTGTTTTTTTTTAATTTATTGTTAAGCGAATAAGGTAGTTAATTATAATTAAAATGGGTCTCAGTATTTATGGAATGACATGAAAAGGTAGGGGACAAATGAGAATATGATCACCTGTGCAGAAGGAAAGATCAGAAAGAATAGCATTAATGAAACAATGAAGTATAAAGGGCCGATGGCTTGCTGTGGCTGATGAAAAAGAACTATTTTACCTACAAAGGTGGAGTTGAGAGGTATAATCTAAATTAGAAGTTAACTCTGGGGATGAAACGATCAATAGGCAAGGATTTCAGGTGGAGGATGTGTTTGACTACAGCCATCCAAAGCATTCATAATATCGATGTGAGCAAGTCATGGCAGGTAAACTGCAAAGTGTCATTTGTACACTCCAAAACTGAGAAAAACTATGCTGGCATCAGGTGAGAATTCAAAATTACCATTGTAGTTAGTAGCTTGTTGATAGACCAGCCTTTGCAATAGTTTAGGTAGAAAGGAAAAAAAGAGATAGATCTGTAGTCTACAGTAAACCGAGAGATATCCAGACATAAGATTTAATACTGCTGTTGGTTTCAACAGAAAAAGAAAGATACTGTGAGAAAATGACTGGTTAAAAATATGGCCAAGAGATGGATTTAGGAAGTATGAACGCTAATGTTGATTTCCAAAGAGAAAGCTAATCTGACAGAATGACTGATTAAAAATGTGGCAAACAGATGAATTTATTTATTATGCATTAGCTTATAACACCAAGGAATGTACAAACAGATCTGAATTTGTCAAAAGGCATGAAGTAATTTGTTTACTTGTTTCAGGGAGATTTTCTTTAAAAAAAGCATGAGTTAAGACTAAAACCATAAAAACAGACATGGATAAAAAATGCCTGAGGGTAGAAATAGGTATACTAGAAAACTCTGTTGGTGTGAAAATTTCAGATGATACAAGGGAATTTTTGGCTGAATTATCTGTGTCAAGGAATTGTGTGATTTCCCTCTAAAGCTGCATTCAATAAGAGAAAAGCCTAAATAGTATAACCATGAAGAAGTCCTTCATGACATCCAGTAAGGTAGATTTATCCTCACTGTGACACTGCTAGCCCAACTATCTGGAATTTCGTAAATAATCATATGTCATTTGTGAATATCAACATGACTTATATACTTGTTTTACAAAAGTAAGAGAACTATATGTTGTGTATATTAAACTACTGGTGCAGAAGTGTGTGTTGAACAGGGTTTTGTACAGTACTGAGCTTCAAGAACATAACCATGGTGTGCCCTACTGGAAAAAAAACAGAAATGTGTATAAGCTATATACCTGTGCAAATATATGTTTTAATAGTAGAATCTGAAGCATACAGAGTTAACTTGCAAAATTTCAAGAAAATAAGTTGAGATTAAAGTGTTTTACGATTGTGTTATCTCTAAGTTTCAATGCAGCAAGCAGACACAATGTCTAGAGCTAGAGGTCTTTGCATTGTCTTGAAACAGAAATAATTACTAGGTTTCAAATGTAAAAATGTTTTATTGTTTTACAACTTCCAAGTTATGCAAACTTCTGAGAGATATATACTTTTCACACAGAGATGTTAAAATTCTGTTAGTATCTGTTAGCCTGGGAACTGAAGGCAGATGACAAAGAGTGTTGTCATCCAAGCTGACCCAGCAGTAATGTTTGATAGTAATTTAAGAACTCTCTCAGAGAGAGACTGTGAGCATTCTGTATCTTGTCTTGGACTTCGAAGCATCCATCATCATCAATTCTGCTTGCATGTTGTCTGCAAGTAAGAATAGGACATAGTATCTCTCTTAGAGATAAATAGGAAAATAGTAATGATTATTTTAGATGCTTTCTGTATTTATTTGAGACTGTCCTGCAATGTTGTTTTAAAATATTTCATGTGATGCCGAACTCTACTGTGTTGAGTATTGCCTTGTTATTTTATTATTTCTTATTAAATATATTTAAACCTATCTCTGTGGCTGATATTCATGAGACATATTTAAGCTCTTAAAATATTTGCATATGTATTTGGTGACACTGTACAGCCACTCTTACTAGCCTGGCACTTGGTCAAAAACTACCATTTGGATTATTAGTAACATTACACAGTGAGTTTGGACACCCTTTGGTAAGGGCCATAGAGTAGCTTATAAAGGGTGGTTGGTGGCAGTGATAGCTACCTTATAGGCTGAGCAGAAAAGGGCATAACTAGTAAACCTGTGCCAGCCTTCCCCAGGAGTGTCTGTGTGTTTGTATATAAATCAAATCCTAAAGTGTGTGTGTGTGTGTGTGTGTGTGTGTGTGTGTGTGTGTGTGTGTGTGTGTGTGTGTGTGTGTGTGTGTGTGTGTGTGTGTGTGTCTGTGTGTCAACTACTTGGACAGTGATATAAAGCACTGGTTGGACAGAGAGGGTGCTGGAGATTTTGGTTTGACCACTCGGCTGTGCCATTGGGGAGTCTTATTGGGGATCTTGAGAGAGAGGTAGAAACCAGCCATAGACTGACTGTGATCTCTGTGTGCTCTTAAGGGAAATTGTACTTTACTGCGTGTGTATACTTGTCATCCTCCCATTGTGCACGTCCCTCACTGCTGCCAGTGGTGAGGATTGAGGCTTCTTGGTTACTGGGCCAGTGCAGAGGTGTTGCATATTAATTGGTTGGCAGTGGTGGGATATCCACATCACATATTAATTGGCTTGTAGTGGTGTGGATATTGAATTCCTGTAGCCTGTGTACAGTGGTCACTGAAGGTATTTGTACTCGCAATCAGTCATGCAATGAATATTCAGAGTTTCATATCACAATTGTTTTATTTTTTTTTGTTAGCGTAGTTAGTCATGGAGAGCAGGCAAGCATGTTAGCAGAGGAGTATGGCAAGATGTGCCAGGCTAAAGGACTGGTGCATGCCAACCTGACTAAAGCAGACATGATTGCAGCTTTAGTCACAGCTGCATCACAAAATTGCAACCAGGAGGACAGTCAGACTGACCATGGAGATATACAACTCTCAGAAAATGGACAGCTCGACCTTTCCACAGAAGACTTAAAAATCCATCTGGAGTTAAAGAGACTTGAGCTGGAGCTCAAGCATTTGGAAATAGAAGTAGCAGAGAAACGGAGACATCTTGAGGCTGAGGAAAACGAGAAACTGCGATGGCTGGAGGCTGAGGAGAAGGAGAGGCAGAGGCAACATGAAAAGGAGATGCTGACTCTTCACCTGAGTCATGGAGGTAATGGGGAAGGGAATAAACAAACCCCAGAAGCAACAAAGGTCAGTAAATTTCTTCCCCAGTTTAAAGAGGGGGATCATTTTGATAGTTTCATTCATATGTTTGAGAGGGTATGTAAATAGTATAATGGTGACCAAGGGCTCTGGGTACAGTTCCTGACCCCCTTACTCCATGGTAAAGCTGTAACCACTATTACTAAACTGTCTGATACTGATTGCTTAAATTATAATATTGTAAATACTGTTTGCTAGAATGTTTTAAGTTAACACCTGAAGTTTACAGGAAAACATTCCATGAGCATAAACGCCAGTTAGATGAAAGTGTGTGTGACTGTATGTATGAACTAAGCACTTATTTTTATAGATGGCTGAGTGGATGTCAGGTCACCACTTTTTGAAGGACTAGCAGACCTTTTGGTAAAGAAAAAGCCCTTAGCACATTGCCTGAGGATATGAGAATCTGGTTAGCTACTAGACAATATAGTACTGCACATGAGTTGGGGAAGAAGGGAGACCTACACCTGGCAAGCAGAGCATCCCTGCACAGGAAATGGACACCCAGTGCTGCTCATGGATCTAAGGGAACCCATGATGGGCAGCCCCAACAGAGTCCGCCAGTAGCAGAGGAAGCCACTCGTCCAGGTACACATCCAGGACCAAAGGTTAAATGTTTTAAATGCAACCAATGGGGCCATGTACCATATAGATGTCCATGGAGACAAGGTGGGGAACAAAGGTTGGGAGAGCCAGTAACTGGGAATGACAAAATGCCCCAAAAATCTAGAAATAATCCAACACAAGGAAGGATGGCAGAAAATAGACTCAATTTATTGTGGCATATCAATAAAGCACACAAAGGATGAAGCAAATCAGTTTCGGCTAAAAATTAGCCTTCTTCCATACAGCAAAAACAAGTTACAAAACGACTAAATACCCACATCTTTATTTAGCCAACAAGCTTGATGACAGTACAACACTGATTGGTTCAAAAATAATTAGATTAACTCATTCAAGTCAGGTTAGAATAATATAACTGACATGATATACCAAACTTACTCTTTCTATTTATTATATTGTCAAAAATCAGTTCAGCTTAGTTCATTAAGTCCAGGTTTGAATAAATCACCTAGCCTGATAATCCAACCTGACTCTTTTTGGTTCAAAATATTGTGTCATCCAGCTTTACATGATTTATTCGCTACAATTTTGTCTATGATCACAAAAGAAAATTTAGAAGTTTTATGTTTAAGAGTATGTTTATACAATGCGTTTGAGACCCTTTTATTCCTAATATCGCTTAAGTGTTCACTGATTCTATGTCTAAATGGTCTTGAAGTTTGTCCTACATAAAAAGAAGAACAAAAACAAGTAGCTAGATATACAATCCAATCGCTGCTACAGTTTCCAATGCATTTGATGTCCTAAACCCTAGATGTATTACTACTAGAAAACTCTTTAGTTGGAAGTATATGTGTACATGCACTACAATGGCCACAGGCAAAGCATCCTACCAGTACATCACCAAATAAAAGGGTCTGAAACGCATTGTATAAACATACTCTTACACATAAAACTGCTAAATTTTCTTTTGTGATCATAGACAAAATTGTAGCGAATAGATCGTGTAAAGCTGGACGGCACAATATTTTGAACCAAAAAGAGTCAGGTTGGATTATCAAGTTTGGTGCTTTATTCAAACCTGGACTTAATGAACTAAGCTGAACTGATTTTTGACAATATAATAAATAGAAAGGGTCAGTTTGGTATATCATGTCAGTTATATTATTTTAACCTGACTTGAATGAGTTAATCTAATTATTTTTGAACCAATCAGTATTGTACTGTCATCAAGCTTGTTGGCTTGAAATCTATATATATATATGTATAAAGATGTGGGTATTTAGTCATTTTGTAACTTGTTTTTGCTGCACTGAAGAAGGCTAATTTTTAGCCGAAACCGGTTTGTTTCATCTTTTGTGTGCTTTATTGATATGCCACAATAAATTGAGTCTATTTTAGGCCGTCCTTCCATGTGTTGGATTATTTCTAGATTTTGGAGTATCTTGGTCCAATCTGTGCACTTTGGCCTCCCTGCGGGTTCTTGGTTTCTTCCAATGACAAAATGCCACCAGTAGGTTGTCTTGAGACAACAAGGGCACCAAACTACCACAAGAGGTTATATCCTATCTTATTGAATGGGAAAGAGGTCATGGCTAAGAGAGGCACAGTCTCTTGCCTAACCATTATGAAGCCTGCAATGGTTACAGAGGAGCACTACTTGCTTGGGCAGTCTACTCCAGTCAGAGCTTTAGGAGGCACCCATTCCAAATACATTTGGCTAGGGTTCACCTTGACTGGGAAGGTGGAAAAGGAAGCCAGCAAGTAGGTGTGTTTGAGGATATCTCTGCAGATCTCCTGACAGGGAATGATTTTGATAATGCAGAATTGTGTGTGCATGCAGTTACACACAGTCAGGCTTGGAGACAAGCATGTGGGTCTGGTAGCCTGGGGGAGACCCAGACATACCGCACACTTGTAACCAGGACTGGTGAGGTGGTTACATGAGGGAGAGAGCTACCCTGTAGCACTGAGACTGAAGGTGTGACACAGCCGCTTGTGGGGACTGATGCTCCCTTGGACAGAGTGACTGCAAGGGCAGAAGTGAGTAGTAGTACCCAGGCTGGCAGTGAGGCACCACTGTCAGAGGATACCAGACTTCCTGTGGAAGGGGAGCTGGGAAGGGTTACAAACAGAGGACTGAGACAGGGTCAGCTCTTAAATCCTACATTACAAGGCCTGAGAGAGGTAGCTAGTGAGCCAGCTGATTCTCAAGGGAAAGGGGCTCTGTGTACTGGGACAAAGGGTTACTGTATAGAGAGTGGAACCCTGAGGGAGGACGAGAGGGTGAGAGAATACAGCAGTTGGTAGTGCACAGAGCCTACCGTCTGGCACTTCTAGCCATAGCCCATGATATTCCCTTTGCAGGTCATATGGGCATAAAGCATGCAAAGAGACATATTATGCAGAACTTCTATGGGCCTGGGATTTCAAAATATGTAACAGGGTACTACAGGACCTGTGAGCAGTGTCAAAAGGTAGGCAAGGCAGGAGACAAGGTGAAAGCTCATTTGATGCCTTTGCCTGTGACTGAGGAGTCATTTCAGAGGATAGCTATGGATATTGTGGGGCCTCTGAGTACCCCAAGTTCCACAGGGAAAAAGTATATCCTAGTAGTAGTAGGTTATGATACAAGATACCCTGAGGCAGTGGCTTTGTCCTCCATTGAGGCAAAAAAGGTGGCAAATGCTTTGTTAGAGATTTTCAGCAGGGGGGGGTAGGTTTACCAAAAGAAATACTGACTGACAGAGGTTGGAATGTTATGTCAGACCTGCTGGCTTGTCTGTGGAAGTACTGTGGGGTGAAGCACCTGAAGACCATCCCTACCATTCCCAGACTAATGGTCTTGTTGAGAGGATAAACTCTACACTCAAGATGATGGTACAGGCATTTGCAGACCAGTTTAAGAGGGACTGTGACAAATATTTGCCCCATCTGTTGTTTGCTTACAGAGAGGTTCCCCAGGAATCCATAGGTTTTTCACCCTTTGAGTTCCTGTATGGTGATAGGGTGATGGGAACTCTAGATATGATTTGAGATGAGTGGGAGGTTGAGTGTGATTCACGCAAGGAGTCTGTTATGGCATATGTCCTAAACCTCAGGACAAAGCTCAAGGAACTCATGGGCTTGGCCGAGGAGAACCTAGCAGAAGCACAACAGCAGAAAAAGGTCTGGTGTAACAGGAATGCTCGAGCTAGAGAGTATGGTGTAGGGCAGCAGTTAATGATTCTCATTCCTGTCAGACACAACAAGCTGCAGGCAGCCTGGGGGGGACCCTTAAAGATAGTAAGGAAGGTCAGTGATATTAACTACATGGTAGAATGGCTAGGTATGAGGCAGGGGCATAAATTGTACCATGTTAACATGATGAAATCTTACCATGATAGGGAGGCCCCTGTGCTGAGTATTTGCAATAGATGGCAAGAGGAGTCTGAGGGAGATCTGGTGACTGATTTCTGCACTAAAGCTTGGACTGGTGCCTCAGTTGGAGGGGTAGCAATGTCCCAGCAGCTATCTCCTACCCAGGTTTGAAATATCTGAGCAGTGCTACAGGAGTTTGGGGATATGTTTACTGGGAAGCCATGATGCACCCACCTGGTGCAGCACCATGTGGATAGAGGACCACAAAGTCCTATTAAGGAGGACCCTTATAGGGTGACTGAGAGAGTCAAACAGACTCTGAGAGAGGAGATACAGGAAATGTTGGAACTAGGGATAATTCAAGAGTCCAGCAGTCCCTGGGCCATCCCAGTGGTGCTGGTACCAAGGAAGGATGGCAGCACCAGGTTTTGTGTTGACTAGAGGAAATTAAGTAGTCACACAGAGTCAGAAGCTTACCCCATACCTAGGACAGATGATGCCCTAGAGCAGCTGGGTGGGGCTAAGCATCTTACCACTATCAATCTTACCAAGGGTTACTGGCAGGGGTCCTTGACTCCCAGTGCTAGAGAGAGGTCAGCCTTTGTGATTACATTTGGCTTGTATGAGTTCACAAAAATGCCCTTTGGGATGAAGAATGCCTCAGTGACTTTTCAGAGGCTGGTAGATCATATCCTAGCAGGAGCAGGAGGGTTTGCCCTTGCTTACCTAGATGATATTGCCATCTACAGCCATTCCTGGCCAGAGCACCTTCAGCATGTCAGGGAGGTGCTAGGCAGACTACAGAGGGCAGGGTTGACCATTAAGCCCAGCAAATGTCAGTTGGGAATGGCAGAGGTCTCCTACCTGGAACATAGAGTGGGGAGTGGTAAGACCAGGACAGAACCTGTCAAAGTGGAAGCCATTCAGGCATGCCCTGCCCCTGTTACCAAAAAGCAAGTGAGGGCATTCTTAGGGACAGTAGGGTAATACAGTAACTTTGACCACAATTATAGTACCATAGCTACTCCCCTCACAGATCTGACAATGAAAAACAGGCCAGATAAGGTTTTGTTGACCCCAGCATGTGAGCAGGCATTCCAGAACCTTAAAGGAGCTTTGGGAGGACCCCCTGTGTTAGCCAGTCCAGACTACAGCAAATAATTTGTTGTGCAGGAGGATGCTTCACACTATGAGGGTGGGGACTGTACTTAGCCAGGTTTTCTCAGAGGGAGAAGAGCACCCAGTGGTATATCTCAGTCATAGGCTCCAACCCAGGGAAGACTACTATGCAGCTGTAGAAAAGGAATGCCTAGCCATAGTGTGGGCACTGCAGAAACTTCAGCATTATCTATATGAAAGGAATTTCACTGTAGTTACAGGCCACAGTCTCTTAACATGGCTACATCAAGCCAGCCATCAAAATGCCAAGTTACTAAGGTGGAGCCTATGATTGCAAACAAATGATATGACAGTGCAGCTCCAGAGTGGGGGTTAGCAATGCCAATGCAGATGGGTCTCAAGACAGGGGATAGGGTAAGGTATTCCCAGATAGGCTCAACCCTCTCAAGGGTCACTTGAAAAACTAGCTTGTGTTTCGGTGGAAGGGGGGTTGTGACACTGCCAACACAGCTATCTGGAATTTTGTAAATAATCATATGTCATTTGTGAATATCAACATGGCTCATATGCTTGTCTTACAAATGTAAGAGAACTATATGTTATTTGTATATTAAACTACTGGTGCAGAAGTGTGTGTTGAACAAGGTTTGTACAGTACTGAGCTTCAAGAATGTAACCACAGTGTACCCTACTGGAAAAGAACAGCAATGTATATAAACTATATACCTCTGCAAATGTATGTTTTAATAGTAGAATCTGAAACATACAGAGTTAACTTGCAAAACTTCAAGAAAATAAGTTGAGATTAAAGTGTTTCACGATTGTGTTATCTTTCAGTTTCAGTGCAGCAAACAGACAATGTATACAGCTAGAGGCTTTTATATTGTCTTGAAACAGAAATAATTACTAGGTTTCAAATGTAGAAGCACTTTATTGTTTTACGACTTCCAAGTTCTGCAAACTTCTGAGAGATATATACTTCTCACATAGAGATGTTAAAATTCTGTTAGTATCTGTTAGCTTGAGAACTGAAGGCAGATGAAAAAGAATGATGTCATCCAAGCTGACCCAGCATTAATGTTTGATAGTAATTTAAGAACTCCCTCAGAGAGAGACTGTGGGCATTTTGTATCTTGTCTTGGACCTAGAAACATCCATCATAAGCACTTCTGCTTGCATGTTGTCTGTAAGTAAGACTAGGGCATAGTATCTCTCTTAGATATAGATAGGAAAATAGTAAAGATTAGTTTAGATGTTTTCTGTATTTATTTGAGACTGTCCCGCAATGTTGTTTTAACATATTTCCTGTGATGCTGAACTCTGTAGTTACTGTGCTGATTGAGTATTGTCTTCTACTTTTATTGTTTATTATTAAATATATTTAAACCTATCTTTGTGCCTAATATTTGTGAGACATATTTACGCTCTTAAAGTACTTGCATATGTATTTGGAGACACTGTACATGCTACTCTTAATAGCCTGGTACTTGGTCAAAAACTACCATTTGGATTATTAATAACATTACACAGTGAATTTGAATACACTTTGGTAAGGGCCTTAGAGTAGCTAATAGCCTTTCAGTGGGGCTTGGGGCAGAGGACTTGGGGCAGAGAACATAGAGAGGGGATATACTTGTTAGGTACAAACTGTATTAGCCAGCAAACAGTCAGATCATCCACTCATGGTTATGTTGGCAACTTGGCGTATGTAGAAAACAAACACTCTAAGCAGCATAATTCAACATTATGCAGAGTTTCTTAATAAGCATTAATATGCAGCAGTCACTGAAGCAGCACAAGCTAGCATTTAGTTATGATTTCTAACTTCTCATTGTGAATAAGTTACAGTGCCTTTTAATCATTGCACAATAATGCTCACTCAGCTCTGTGCCAGTATTTAAAACACCATCGGCCACTATCATGGCTTCAGTCAGCTATGTTTGAGATATTTTTTTGAGTAATTATATGTCAATCATTCGTATTCTTATTCTGGATAACCTTGATAGTTTGTAACTATAGTAAGCCTTGCATTATTGTTATTACTATTAATTTTACTATTACTATTATTGTTACTATCGCTATCTCTTTTTCCTGGTATATTATCATTATTATTATTATTATTATTGTATTAATTATATCATCTCCTTAATGCTATGGCAGTTGGCAATATAGAAAGGACCTCCCAGCAGTCCTGAAACTTAGTTGTTTCTTGGTGAGTGGTTAAAGCAATACACATACATTTCTGTTTGACAGCATTATAGGTGCATAAATGCTTCTGGGTGTACATTTATGTGTAATGGTACACTGCTGAGATCATTCTTTCATTTTGCCTGCTAATTAGCCTGGGTGTGATACTTCATTGGGATGCTTAACTTGGAAGTGCATGCTTTTGTGACCTTTACAGCAGCTGCTATGGGTGGCTCTGATAGGGTTATATAAACCGAGGAGAATATCAGCATAGCTAGAATAACTCATGTCACACTAGACACAACCCAGTCCGTCTCTGTCCAGGGAAGATCATGCCTACTAAGCCTGATGGACTCCTTTGACAGCATCACCAAGACAATGGAAAAGGGAAAATGGTGCATACTGCCTACCTGCACCTGGCTAAGGCATTCAACATAATACCCCACTCAAGAATAGATGACAAACTCAACAAACTGGGCATAAACCCCTACATAACTCACTGGAGTCCCAGCTGGCTCCAGGATGCAGGAAGTCAGGATTGGTGAAACCACCCCCACTAAGAGACCAGTCAGCAGTAGGGTACCTCAGTGCTCCATACTGGGACCAGTGCTTTTTAGCATCTACTTCTCAGAGGTAAAGGCTAATGTCAAGGGACTTTGTCTGACAAAGTTCACAGTTGACTCCAAATTGGAAGCAATCAAATATTCCCCTCCATGACGCAAACATCTTACAAGAGGGACTAACACAGACAAATGACTGGTGCCAAAGCCACAGACTAAAACTCAATGCCAAGAAATCCATTATAGTGCCTTTTGGGAAAACATCCATCCAGGCTAATTACTCCATTGATAAGCCACCCCAATAGCTGACCAAGAAGTCAAGGATCTGGGAACATATGTAGACTGTAATCTCACCTTTGACGATTTTCATTGGTGAAGTGGCACCTCAACCCCATGTGCAAAAATGGGAAATAGTGGTTGTGGATGGATGGAATATATGTGTATTTATTAAAAACCATGCTTGCAAATGAATATGGTGCTCTTTAAATGATTAAAATTTATTTTCTGCTAATTGTATACTAGTTCTAATTCCCTTTAAATGCATTTCTAAGGTTGTAATTGTTTTCATGAAAAGTGCAAACAAAGCTAAGCAGTTCATCCTTTGTCACAGTACCTTGTCTATGGCAATTCTTGGAGTAATGGTTTGATTCTGTTCAGCTTTTTTCTTTGATGACTTATTCCATTCTTTACATGCGTATGTGAAGCTCACTGGAAAGGAAATACATTTTTATATGTATATCCAGAGATGGGTGTCTTCCTGTAAAATCACAGGCAATCTCAATCCTCTACTTCAAATAATAGCATTTTTACTTATTTATTTATTTATTTATTTATTTATTTATTTACATTTGTTGACCGGGAGTGTCCTTAGGTTGGTATATATTGGAGAGGCATAAAGTAGGGTGGAGATAAGGTGGGAGTTTGCTATTGAAATCTTTGCTGCTTTGGTGAGAAATTGCTTATATCTGTATAATGATCCTAGTTTTTTGTGGACTTTTTTTATGGTCATGGATATGTGAATGTCAAATTTTAGTTTATTATCTATTTCCACTCCTAGCAATTTGGTGTGTTCAGTTGGGTATATAGTGATGTTGTCTTTTGCTGTGATGTTAAAGTGAGATTTGTTTTGAGTATGTTTGGTGGATTGGAAGATGAGTAGTTTAGTTTTGTTTGAGTTGAGTATTAACTGGGCATCGGATAACCAAGTTTCAACAGAGGAAAAGGCTTCCTGTGTGACTTTTTGCAGTTTGGGTAGGGACTGGGCTGAGCAGATGATGGTTGAGTCATCTGCGTATTGTATGAGTGTGCCATGTTTGTTGGCAGAGGCTAGATTATTGGTGTAAAGAGAGAAGAGTAGGGGTCCAAGGGTGGATCCTTGGGGAACCCCTATGGAGACAGGTAGTTGGGGAGATATGTCATTCTGCCATACAACGGATTGTTGGTGGTCAGACAGGTAACTCTGAAACCAGTTGGTGACTGATTGAGAGACAGGTTCAGTGCAAATTTCTCCCCTCCTTCACCTGGACTACATGAAAAGAGACATAGAGGAGCTCTCCGATTATGTAGCCCAGGCTGGTATGACCCTGACCCTGAGCAGCATCTTGCCCTCACCAAGAATGATACCACAATACAAAGACAAGATGATCAGTTTTAACAATTGGCTCAAGTACTGGTGTCATTCTAAGGGGATCCAATGTCTGTCTGCCTGGGATGACATGTTGGACAAGCCATGCTGCTTCGCAAGGGATGGCTTACACCTGTCACCACTGGGCTTCCGGATATTGGCTAAGGCTCTTGCCACCCCCATAGTGCCTTTTTTAGGCAAGTCTCAAAAGACAAACCCACCTCCTTAGAAAACAATAATGGAAAAAAAACTAAGGGTAATGCTGCTCAATGCCAGAAGTCTAAATTTCAAGATGCAGGCACTTGATGCACTCCTCAGCATGGAGAACATTGACGTCTGTGCAGTAACTGAAACCTGGTTCAAGGCTCCTGAGAGCACCCCAGCGTTACCAGGCTATACTTTCTTATTATGCTTTTCGGCCCCAAAACCCGGGCCGAACCACAAAGGGGGGGTGTCCATATTCATCAAGGACACCCACACCTCCAGGTTAATAGCAACACATGAAGCATCGGAGACCATACAGGTGCAACTAACCATAGGCAAAACTGCTATACAACTGGTAGCATGTTACAGGCCACCCTCCCAATCTCAAGATCTCCACTCAGCCTTCCTGAAGACATTGGAGGATATGAATGTATCACAAAATACCATCATACTGGGAGACTTCAACTACCCAAACATAGACTGGGTACATTATTCTAGTCCTAATACCCTAGCCCAAAGGTTCCTGGAATTCATAAATTCAAATGCACTGGAACAATTAGTCACCTCTCCCACTAGGGAAGATAATATACTAGACCTGATCATCACAAACATGGGGACAAAATGCTCCACACTGGAAGTATACCCCTCACTAGTGAGATCTGACCACAAACTAATCACCCTGGATATACATATCCCACCTCCACCCCCAGCACAAAAGACCACAGTGAAAAACTTCTCAAAAGCAGACTTCACTCTTCTTAAGACTGAGATGGTATCCTTTAAGCCCATTGTGCCAGTGGATACCACATCCCACAATGCCGAATCCTTCACAAATGCTTTCTATGGACATCTCCAAGAATGCATGGATCATGCAATCCCAAACAAATCCAAGTTCCTCTCCACCAAAGGTAAGCATCCTGTCTGGTGGACCTCAGCCATAAACAAATTGTATAACAAAAGAAGGAAGCTACTGCACGTCAGAGCAAAATCCCATGAAGGGAAGACATCTCTGATCAACATTAGCAGAAAACTACATTCTCTCATAAAAACATCCAAGGCCAACTTTGAGAGAAAAATCGCTAAGGACACTAAAGATAACCATAAAGCCTTCTTCAGCTATGTTAGAAACCTGGGCGGAAACCCTCAGATATGCTCAGAGTTGTTTCACAACAATAAAAAATACACTGAACCCACAGATATTGCCAACATTCTGGCTGACAGGTTAACTCAAATTTCTCCCCTCCCTCACCCCCAAAAGAAGAAATACTTATCCCAGCTGAATGTAATCTCCCTGTCATCTCAGATGTCCAAGTGAGAACCGCCCTAAACAAAGCAAAAAACACAGCATCAATGGGACCTGACGGTATCCCGGGTTGCGTGTTACGTGAACTCCAAGAGGAGCTAAACCCACACATAAAAATGCTATTTAACCTTAGCCTTACTTCGGGATATGTACCTGAACACTGGCGTACAGCAACAGGGGGGGTGCCTCTACAGACCCTGGAAACTACCGCCCCATAAGCTTAACCAGCCTGGTCTGCAAAGCTATGGAAAGAATCATTATGGAACTCATAAACAGAGACATAGGGGACCTACAGACACTTGACACCACCCAGTTCAGCTTTGTAAAGGGCATATCCTGCCTTTTAAACCTGGTTGACTTTTTCGAAACAGTCACTAGAGCCATTGACGAGGGCAAAGCAGTCCATACAGCATATCTGGACTTGGCTAAGGCCTTCGACACAATACCCCACTCAGGCATCATAGATAAGCTCAACAGCTTAAATGTAAACCCTTATGTCACTAGATGGGTTGCAAACTGGCTAAAGGACAGAACCCATAAAGTTAAAATCGCCGGAGCAATGTCAGACTCAAAGCCAGTCACAAGTGGTGTCCCACAGGCATCTGTCCTGGGACCCCTCTTGTTCGGCATTTATTTCTCAGATGTTAAAGCAAACACGGGAGGGCTGTGGCTGACAAAGTCCGCAGATGACTGCAAACTAGGCTCCATAGTTGATACACCAGCAGACACACATCCTACAAAAGGCCTCACAGAAACGGACAACTGGTGCCGGAGTCACGGCCTTAAACTAAATGCCAAAAAATGTATAGTCATCCCCTTTGGGAAAAACAAAGTACCCACAAATTATCACATAGACAGCAACCCACTGAGTACTGAAAAAGTAATCAGAGACCTAGGGACCCAAGTCGACAGCAACCTCTCATTTGATACCCACGTTGCCAAAGTGGTTAGAAAAACATTTTACCTTGCACACCTCATCATGAAGGGATTCACATCCAGATCCAAGGATGTCATTGTACCCCTATATTCCTCCCTCATCAGACCCATGATTGAGTACAATGCCCCATTTGGTATGTACCTCACCCGGCATTTGCAACAGCTGGAGAGACCACAAAAGTACCTCACCAAGAGGATCAAGGGTCTCCAACATATGTCTTATTCTGCCAGACTAAAGAAACTTCAGCTCTATTCAGTATCATACCGCCTGCTCAGAGGTGATCTCTGCCTGACGTACAAGGCCATGTCCAATCAGGATCTGATGGACATGCTCCACCTCAAAAAATCCAAGTCCATCAGGATTACGAGAGCTAAAGACTTAAACCTCGGCACAAGTTTGAATAGGACATGCTGGAGGGATAGATTCATAACCCAGAGGCTTCCCATGCTTTGGAACAAGATCCCAGTTCATATTAGGCAGAGCCCCTCACTGACTCTCTTCAAGAGAAATCTTGATGAGTGGATGGGAGATTGTAAGTTTACCCCAGGGGTCACATCTGTGTCACTGCTAGACAGGGGCACAGTAAACTAATTCTATTATATAAGGGGACCTTCATTGTGTCACTACTAGACAGAGGCACAGTATTCTAAATTTATTCTGTACATTTTTGTACCATTTCATGGGGTGGCAAATGCCATATCACTATGGCTAGGCTTACAAATGCCTCAGGGCAGATAGCCTAGTACTATACTACGAAACTATGAAACTATGTCTTTCTTGGTGAGAGTTGGAATTTTTACATAGCTGCCCCAAAATTCTCCTCGGTTTGGCCAGAAGGACTGGCATAATGCCTACTACTCTAAGTCAGGGATCACTTTATACTTCTGCAAACCCTCAGTGCTCATCTAGAGTACAAGTATTTGTTGGTTGGGTTGACTCTCTGACTTACCGTATATACGTGAGATGCATCTGAGATCTTCTCCAAAGAGAGTTCCTGCAACTGAACTTAGGTTATGTCATTTCTACAAGATAAGTAAGCTAACATCAGTCACTTAACTCACCCAAATTCCTCTATATGTCCTTTATCTGACAGGCTGCTACTAGAATCTGGTCATCTCAACCACAATCAGGACTTTACCCCTCTATATTCTCAAACCGGTGCATACACTATTAAGCTGATACTTGACTTCCTACAGTATCGTCTGGCACCACAGAATAAGAAAGCATGATAAAATATACAAAATACTTTTATTAATTTTTATAATTGAGCACTTTTAGCCTCAATATGGGACTTCTTCGGAATCAAAAGAAGATACTTGACACCCTCAAGAGAAATACTTTCAGCACCCATCACATAGCTAGTATATATATCTCACCAAACTCTATAACAAAATCATTAAAACTTTGGAGGACATACTCTCAACTATCCAACCAAATTCATTAGGCTGATGACCTTGTGATCTTCAAACCTGTCCTTCAGCATGTAACTACATTGAACAAACATCAAATAATAATTGATAAACTCACTGTCTTACTTTATAATAAGCAAGCAACACTAAACTAAATGTTAACAACATCAAATATATCTTAACTAGTTCTCAGCTACAACTTAAAACCATTCCTAGCCTTAGTGCTCCATTACATAGAAAAAATAAACCATTGAGCAAGTAGTCTTTCTTAAATAATTAGGCCTAACCTCAGACCCCACTTTATCCATATCCCACCTACATCAATAATCTAAAATCAAATATTAACCCACGTCTATATGACTGCCACAAAATCTCTCACTTTCAATACATGTGAAAAACCGAGCTGCAAAAGATAAAATATTGTGCAACCACAAGTAAAATAAGGTTTAACTCTTTACATGTATTCTTCAAAGAAAAATCTTAATGTCTTTAAAATATTCTGTCAATGTAGTCTTCTCTATCCATGCACAGAGCACTACTGTATCACTCCTATTCATAAAAACTGACTTCCAGTGCAGCAGTGTGCAAACCTCCCATTGGCACACCCAAATTTCTTCATAATTGCATACTCTGTACTAGCTTTCAACTGTTTTGGCAATACAACAATACGTAGTGACCTTTCTTAAGCCCCAAATTATGGCTCCCACCTTCCCAAAGTCATTAGAAAATTCCAAACAAATAAAGAAATTATTTTAAAATTACTGGAGCATCTGCAGAAATAAGCTATGTGCTTATGCTTTTCACAATTCAGTATTACACAATTCAACACAACTTTAACAGTGCAATAGTGTATTGCATGTTTCATTACAAGCATATCTTTATAATATTTACCTGTTGTAAAATCATTTTTGTACTTGTCCTGGCTCACGTGCTGTCCATGTATACTATTGCTGTTATTTTCATGTGTAGTGCAATATTTTCTACCTGAGGTGTGAGTGAAATTGGTCCTGTTAATTCAGTCAATTACCTAAGTTAGCAGAGCTAATAAATAAAGAACTAAATAAATAAATAATATCATCCTTTCAAGTACATTGAAAAGGAGCACAGATGTCATTATTATTATTAATAAAATAATAGAGATAAAAATGCACATTTATGCAAAATAGCAGTTTGCAAATGTTGGAAATTCTTAAAACACAGTGATATTGATAAACTGAGCCACACTTTAGCCAAAACATGTTATGTGTGTCTTTTGCAGACAAATGCTTGTTGGCAAATGATTTCCTTAGGACCTTAAGTTCTAAAGAAAAGTGTTGAAGAATAAGGCTTGGTGAACACACTATATAAGAAACATCAATTTTAAAAGGGTGCAAAATTATTATAAGGATCAGTCTTAGGACATAACCAATAATAGGATGGTTATGCAGAATATCTTAACAAATCAGACAATTTATATTGTTATTACCAATATCTCATCGAGAGAGGGATACAGGATTCAGCTATCAGCAGACTATAATGCATATGTTTGTAATAAGAACTATTATGAAACTGGTGAAAGATTATGATACTCTTGAAAAAGATATTTGATGTTATAGAAATGAAAAGTATAGATGAGAATAAAATTAACAAGGATTATTTGGACTGTTTTTTTTGTACAATTCTCAAAATTAGTAACATGACCATTTCAGTTGTGGGTGACAATGAAGAAATGATACACTGTTTTTTACACTACTTATCTTTATTTGACTTTGCTTTGGGAGGAGTTGAGCCAGTTTAAGACAAGATGGGATTATATTACTAACTTTTTTGCAATGTTAAGAAATTATTAACTACATTTGCACAATAAAATAGGTTAAGCATATGGGAGCTAAACCACTTGAGGATAAAATTCTTTAATCATAACTTGCCTACTTGACAGTGCTACCTTTCTGGATTACAGTTGATTGCCCTCCCTGTCTGATATTATTCACATGATGTGTTTTTATAGAATTCAGTAACATGTTTTTCAGAGTGAAAATGGTGAGAAATTATTTAGCCAATGAAAACTAGGATACTGTTTTTGGAAGAAGTGTAGCAGATGTGTCCCAAAATTAAGATTGTGCAGTTTAACATATGATATTTCAAGCAAGACAGGAATCCAGATTACTAACTAGGCTGACAATTAGTTTTATTGCTAGGGAGAGTGTTTTTTAAGAAATGGAACACCAGTAGAAAAATAGAATTTAAAAGAAGATGGCTAAGATGTTGAAATAAATGTTTAAAACAAAAATCAGAGATATGAGAAGGCATTGGTAGCAGCCCTTAAATAGAGGAAGCTATGCTTTGGATATTTGAAAATGAATAAAGAGAACAGGTTGTAAATTAAGACTATTAAAGATAAAGAAGGAAAAGTATATTGAAAGGCAGCTATCACTGTCAATTGTTTGAGCAATCTTCAGCAGAAGCTCTTCAGTTTTAATTCTGATATTCCCATAAAACAAGAACAGGATATGTTTTGTATAAATATGCAATACATACTGGAAAACTTGCCATCATAAATAAAAATGACAAATCATCATAATAAAATTTAAGACAAAACAATCTACTTAGGAGCATGCTATGCCTACAAATTGGAAAGCAGTGATTGCAAATCCAGACTATAAGATTCAATACTATCCAGGTGATTTAATAGCTCTATATCTAGAAGGCTGTTATCCATTTCAAGTAAAGGGATGAAATATTAGATATGCAAGAACTTGCAGAGGAATTAAAGTCTGAGCAATTAATTATAATCCATCAAGTCAGCTGTTGTAAATGGAAGCATCTTGACAACTGCACATTTTTATTATCAAATGATAATGAACTGTTGACATTAAACAGTAAGATGATGTAATTTATGTCAGCTTTAGTTGTGTGTTTGACAGAGTGAACCATATGTTACTGACTGATGCATTAAAAGGCCTGGGGTATTCTATACATCTGGTGGCTTGGACTGAAGAATGACTGGCTATCTATCTGGGAATGGGAGTAGATTTGGAATCAAAGAGATGAAGTTAGAGGTGTTACAGGTAGGAAGCCCTTCAAGGGTCAATTCTTTATAGCTTTTTGTCCTACATTTGGCTGACATACATTTTATAAACAACCTATTCTACTAACTTTATGTAGATAATTTAAGATTTGGTAACATGATGGCATGTGATGAGGACCAAAACATCTTAGAGTCAGATAGTTGGAATGTAGGACCATGTAATCATTGTATGGTAATAAATAACAAGAAAATAAAAATAATCACGTTCTTGATACTACTTGTAAAATATCAGCATGAGAGATTAAGTCAGTGGCAGCACGTCGGCAGATCAGGGAGCAATGAAGGAGATTTTCTGTAACTGAATATGAATTAAGCATTAGTATATCAACATTCCATGGGGTCCATAGAGCAAAGCACCAATGACTTGTGTGGAGACTATTCACAGAACATTTATAAAAATGTTACTGGGCTGAGAATTGTGTTAGGTTAAGGAGCTTAGGATGCTTTTCTATCAAGCAGGGACAGCTGAAAGCTAAGAGAAATTTAATGTTAAAATAGATGGTACCTTTGGGAATGCCTAGACTTGTGTTGACAGAAGACCTGCATTTTGGTCTTTAAAGATAAATTAGATAATGCTCTTTGTGAATGCCACAGTTTGTAGACCTGAGACTTAAGGAGAAATTAGCCTTGTACATGCTATGCATAGAACCATATGGACACATATATATATATATATATATATATATATATATATATATATATATATATATATATATATATATATGTTTTTTTACCCTAGTCTTACTATAAGTTGTGAAGGGAGAAAGGATTTAAATTAGCGTGTATGTATGGATGTATGTAGGTATGTGTGGTCATTTTTCTTTTCTTGTACTGGATTTCTAATTCTAAATGTGTATTACGCTGGCTGCATCTGATGCAGAAGTTGTGATGTTCCTTATTGGCTTCCAACCCTTCTTCTTGCCTTTTTGGACTTGTTTCGGGCACTGTGCTATTTTTCTGAAATCAAATAAACACAGAGGTTTCTCCACCTTAGAAGAAGAAAATTTTCAAGAAGTTGATCCAACATGTTGACTGATCATACAGACTCTCCCCCTTTCACACTAGTCATATTTCAAGAGGTTAACCTCTTAGTTTCTAGGAACTTATTGTGAAAGCAAGAATGATAAAAGTCATATTTGTTTAGTATTTTAGTTAGACCTGTATTTGGTCAACTGATCAGAAGGTAGCTTGCACCGAAATAGTCTATCTCCATGACAGCTCACCATTTTTGTGACAATGCAACTGACAGGTAAAATATGTTGACTAGAAAGAAGGGAAGAGATTAAGTATCTATGCAACATGTTATTTTTGTCCTTTTAGACTATCAGGCAAATTTAATATGAACATGTCAGAAGTCAACAATTATGTCTTAATATAAAGTTCATTAAAGTGGTTTTCAGTGTCAATATAGCAAAACTTTTAGTGTAACCTATATCAGTGGATTATAGAGCTATTTTAAATATTTCCCTGGGCATTTATTATTTTACATCATTTTATTTCATTTTAACACGTGATAGCTAGCTTAGTGGGTTGATCTAATACTGCTTTTCAAGTACAATCTGGGGCACAAGGAAAGAAGAAAAACAGCATATAAATAGACTGGCAGTTTAGTACAGCTAGTCAAGCAGCATGTTTTTTGAGAGGTAGAAAGAAACTGGAGAAAAACTATGCAAACACTGTGGCAATATGTTAACACTTTGCAGAAGTTGACAGGAAGTCCAAAGTGAACCCCAAACCCCTAAGTCAGAGGGCTTTTGGATGAACCACCATGCTTTTAATTCTAAGTATGGAGACGTGACCAAGTTAAAAAATCAAAAGCAGAACAGGAGTAAGAGACTGAAATAAATTAAAGCTTTTGCATTTGAAAGTTATTTCATATTGTCTTGATCAGTTGGATTTCTTATGGCACATTTGATGACAAACTGCTCTGTAAATATAATCTTCTATGCAATAATATTTTTCTCTATGGTGGTTCCTCTAACAACTACATACAATTGCCTTACTTATCTCTTATTTTTATGTGCTGTGCTTATGTGATCAGAAAGAGGTGTAGTTTCAGGAGTCTGAAGACTATACCTCCTCAAAATGCATTTTCAGTTGCCCACTGTCTGTCATCACAGTACAAATTCAGCATATCATCACTATCAATGCTTATTAATCTGAACATTTTCCATTACGCTTACATTTTTATAATGCATATCATTGTTGAAATATCTCTGAAGACATGGTCAGAATGGGCACACTACCTTATTGTGAGGATAATTATTTTGACAGCTTATGATGTACAAATTAGAATACCTTCAAAAATCAAATGCAAATATTAACATGACAACAGTTAATTAAGACAAATATGTACAGTAACTTTATTTGTTCTGGTTGAAGAGTTTAAGTAGCAGTTATGACTGATATGTGATAGTGATACATATTAAATCCCAACTTGTATACCATGGCTATTATCAAGTGCAAACACATCAGTAAGAATTGTGATCTTTAAAAAGTCGGTGTATGCAAAACAAGTCAAGGTCAACCAGTATACTATGTACATTTAATGAAACTGGTTTATTTTTATTCTTTGATTATAACCCACTAAGCATAAACATGCAAATTTCCCTTCAACGGTGCCCAAATATCACTTGCCCATTCAAACTGGATTATTCAGTGTCACAAATTATGCAATTAGAAACTTATAGAATCAAGTAGAGATGACTGTGTCAGGTGCTAACCTTCACCTGCAATAGGCAGTATTCAAAACAATCATGTCTGATGCAACATCCATTATTAGTTATCCAAACTGGAACAATAGTTGTCTCATTCTGTATATAGTATGAGTAAATAAAAATAGCAAAACAAAAAATATAAGTTCTGTTCCTGTTTTCCCAGTGAATAATTGAGATGAGCAGCCATTGATAAATGCCCATGTTACTTTAATGCAGTCAAACAATATTAACTATGGCCCATATGACTTTAATACAGTCAAACAATATTAACTATGTAAAGAAGTTAAGGTTACTGTATTTACAATTATTTCTTAATAATGGAAGGCTGTATATGAGAGACAACCCACAATAGCTATCCAAATAATGTTGGCAATAAAGTTCAATTTGAAGATACATAGATTACATCTTTTGTTGATTATATACGATGTTTTCTTAGCATCAGGTGACTATGACCTCCAAAATACAGTGGAGCAATTACCTGTTGAGAGCAAAGCAGCTATAATTAAAATTAACAACTCTAAATCAGAGGTTATGGTTTTCTCCCAGAAAAGAGTGACTTGATCCATATAGGTGATGAAGCAGCAGCTAACCAGGTAGAGGAGTTTGAATGTCTATATATCCTGTTTATGAAAAGGGGCTGTCATACTGATCATTGGTTGGCTGCAGTGAAGACAGTACAAAAGATGATGTACTGAATTATTATGGTGAGGTGAGAAATAGTTCACAGAAAAGCAAATAATGTACTGATTAGCCTCTGTCTCTAGCTTCACCTACATTTATGATGATTTAAGGATATGAACACTGATAAAACTGGCACAAATTAATTTTTTAACCAAATGTAACCTATCTCACACTACATGACAGTGTGAGGACCTCAGTAATCCAAGAAGGTCGAAGTGCAGCTACTGTTTCTATAGAATGGATGAAATTAAGTTAAAATGTTCTGGTCCTCTAAAAGTCTTTTGTTTGATATTACTATGATAATATGGTATCAGAGGCATACACCATTAAATAAAAGCTGTAAAGTTGACCAAACAAGCCAGAGTCTCAACTGTGTAATACTTTACGCTGTACTGATAAGGTCAAAAAAGGCTGAAACATGCATGTTTGCAGCTAATGGTGGTTGATTTTATTGGCCTGACTATACCCATAAAGACTTAAAAAAGTAAAAAGCGATGAGCATTCAGAAGCCATGATATTGAAAGACTGATATGCACTTAAAGGGTCATTTGCATATAGCCTATGGTTCTCCATTACAGGAGGTTTAAAGTACTACACAGAGAAGACTCTAACTTGGCTTGGTCTTTCCTGAATGGTTTATTTGTGTGAACTTTTTACCCTTTGAAGTGAATCTAGTGATAGCATTAGGGAGGTTCTAAGTGCTGACTTGAGAGCTGAGTCTGATCATGAGTTACTACAGTGGAACAACCTGTTTGATACTGCAGAGGTCCATCACTGTGTCCTGCCAGTACTGCAAGGCTGAAAGCTTAACTATCAGGTCCTTCAAACTGATGGTTAAGTCAGATGCCATCCAGCTTGTTGGCAAATGCAGGAATACATATCCACAAATGCTGAACCTGCCTGGGTCATCCATGGTGTACACCCAATGTGACCTTCAAGCATGTGGACCTGATCACTGCCATGCTCACCTGTGTTAGCCGCCTGTAATTTATCACAAGTGTGCAGACAGAGGCTGATGTGGATTCTGTGTGAGTAATCCTTCTCTCCAGAAGGATCATCCTACTTCTACTATCCCAATGTATTTGTGAAAGCCCTCATATATTATTTGCAATACTCTCACCATCCATACCTGATTCACATCACCAGTAACCTGTGCCTGATTGATGTCCCAACAGATTCTTGCTCTGCAGACAATACCTTATGTGTCTCTGGAGCCAGGTTTGTTCAAAGCCTTCATCTGGCATCTTTGTGGATTGGCTGCAAGGTGAGTATTCCACCCACTAATGTTGTCCTGTCCTCCTCTAGAAGTTCCGTACATACATCTGAGAGAGAGAGAGGTGGGGCTTCTTAGGGATCCAATATATTCTGGTAAGCATCTGCCTATTATACATTACTTGTGAACCAGTCTCACCTATTCATCAACCTGCTGTTGGGAGGGCCAAACCACCACAGTTTATGACAGAACTTAGTAATTATCGCCCCATAGCTATACTATCTCCCCTATCAAAAATATTAGAAAAATGTGTACACAACCAACTTCTGAATCAACATCTTCAATATATTCTTCAATATGTGGGATCCAGTGTCTGCCAGCCTGGGATGACACTCAAGACAAGCTGCATTGCTTCTCAAGAGACGGCTTGCACCTGTCACTTCTAGGCTTTCGAATACTGGCCAAGGATCTTGCTGCCCCCATAGTCCCTTTTTTTAGGCAAGGCTCAAAAGTCAAACCCATCTATGTAAATAGCACAATTAATAAAAAACTGAGGATTATGCTACTCAATGCCAGGAGTTTAAATCTCAAAATGCACGCACTCGAAGCACTCCTCAGTATGGAGAACATCGACGTCTGTGCAGTAACTGAAACCTGGTTCAAGACTCCAGAGAGCACCCCAGTGCTACCGGCTACAACTCATACCACACGTTTTGGCCACAGGGCATGGACCAAAACACAAAAGGAGGGGGTGTATCCATATTCATCAAGGATACCTACACCTCCAGGTTAGTGGCACAGCATGATACCTCTGAGATCATCCATGTGCAACTAATATAGGGCAAATCTGCAATGCAAATTGTGGCCTGCTCCAGATCACCCTCCATGACCCAGCACCACCACTCCACCTTTCTGGAGACACTGGAAAACATGAAGGTCCTACTGAACACCCTGATACTGGGCGATTTCAATTACCCTACCATTCACTGGGAAAACTACTTAAGTACAAACTTTCAGGCCCAGTGTTTCCTGGAATTCATCAACTCAAATGCCCTGGATCAGCTGGTAAACTCCCCTACCAGAGGTGAAAACATATTGAACCTGGTCATCACCAACATGGGCAACAGGTGTTCCACAAAAGAGGTCAACCCATCACTGGTTAGATCAGACCATAAACTAATCACTCTAGATGTCCACACTCCACCACCACCCCCAACTATGAAAACCACAGTTAAAACTTTTCTAAAGCAAACTTCACCTTACTTAAGGCAGAGGTGGTCAGTTTCACAGCCCCCACACTAAAGGATAATGCTTCCCAAGATGAAGAAACCTTTACAAATGTACTCTATGAGCACCTACAAGGATGCATGGATCATGCCATCCTTAGCAAAACCAAGACTCACTCCTCTAAGAGAAAGAAACCAGTTTGGTGGACCCCTGCCATAAACAGGCTGTACAATAGAAGGAGGAAACTAGTTCAGAAAAAAAGAAAATCTCAAGAAGGAAAGACATCCCTGATCAGTATCAGTAAGAAACTAAGGTCCCTCATGAAATCATCAAGACTAACTTCAAAAGAAAAATAGCCAAGGATTCAAAAGATAACCACAAAGCCTTCTTTAGCTATTTTAAGAACCTAAGTGGCAACTCACAGATATGCACTGAACTAGTGCAAAATAGCACAAAATATACTAAACCTACTGATATTGCCAACATCCTGGCAGATAGATTCAGTGCAAACTTCACCCCCCCCCACCCCCAAAAGGGCCCACAACAATACCGGAAAAGTGTAGTGTCCCAAAATCACAGATGCACAGGTGAAAACAGCCCTTTCAAAAGCCAAAATCACAGCATCAATGGGACCAGATGGTGTCCCAGGCTGAATCTTGCATGAACTACAGAATGAACTAACCCCCCACCTAAACACACTGTTCAACCTCAGCCTCTCCACAGGCTACGTGCCCATAGAATGGTGCACAGCAAAGGTTATTCCTCTCCACAAAGGAGAGGCCACAACTGAACTATCGCCCATAAGCCTGACTAGCCTGGTCTGCAAGGCTATAGAGTGCATCATCATGGAACTCATTAACAAAGACATTGGAAACCTCCAAACACTTGACCTGACCCAGTTCGGCTTTGTTAAGGGCAGATCATGCCTACTAAATCTGGTTGACTTCGAGACAGTCATCAAGGCCATAGATGAGGGAAAGGTTGTTCACACAGCCTACCTTGACCTCGCCAAGGCTTTCAACACCATTCCCCACTCTGGTATTACAGAAAACCTCACCAGCCTGAACATAAACCCCTACATCATGAGATGGGTTGCCAACTGGATTACAGACAGAACTCACACGGTAAGAATAGCGAGCTCCAGGTCTGACTCTAAACCAGTCACAAGTGGTGTCCCGCAAGGCTCGGTTCTGGAACCCCTACTGTTTTCCATATACTTCTGAGAAGTACAGGCAAACACAGGAGGACTATGGCTAACCAAGTTCGCCAATGACTGCAAACTGGGAGCCATAATTGACTCTCCGGATGATATGGACATCCTCCAAAAGGGCCTTACTGAGACGGACACCTGGTGTCAAAGTCATGGCCTGAATCTAAATGCCAAAAAATGCATAGTCATCCCGTATGGGAAAAACAAAACACCCACAAATTACCACATAGGTGGCAGCCCCCTTAATACAGAAGAGGTAATAAGAGATCTGGGGACCCAGGTAGATAGTAATCTCTCCTTTGACAATCATATTGCCAAAGTAGTTAGGAAATCCTTCTATGTGGCCCATCTAATTACTCAAGGGTTCGCATCTAGAAATAAAGAGGTTATAGTGCCCCTCTACTCGTCACTCATTAGACCCATCATAGAGTACAATGCCCCATTTGGGATGTACCTCACAAAGACACTTCCAACAGCTGGAAAGACCACTAATGTACCTCACCAAGAAGATTACTCATCTCAAACATATGTCCTATGCAGCCCAACTGAAAAAACTCCAGCTGTACTCAGTTTTATATCGCTCACACACAGGTGATCTCTGCCTGACTTACAAAGCCATGTCCAACTCAGAATTGATGGACATGCTCCACCTAAAGAAATCCAGTTCACTGTGAGCCACCCGCTCTAGTGAGCTAAACCTCACCACAACAATAAACAGAACATGCTAGAGGGATAGAGTTCTGTCACAGAGACTCCCCATGCTTTGGAACAAAATTCCAAACTACATTAGGCAGAGCCCTTCACTAACACTCTTCAAGCGAAACCTTGACGAGTGGATGGGTAACAGAAAATACACCCCTGGGATCACTTCATTGGCTCTGCTTGACAGAGGATCAGTTAATTAATCAATGGGACGGCGAAAGCTGACACACTCTGGCTAGGCTTATAAATGCCCTCGGGCAAATAGCCTAGTACCTACCTATGAACCTATGAACCTATAACCTACTAGCAAATTCCCAACATGGATTTTGGCCAAACCATAGTACCACCTCTGCCCTTATATCCTTTACTGACCACATCAACCAACAAAGAAATCTCAGTAACTTAGTATCTGTTGTCTTCCTAGACCTGTCAAAGGCATTTGACATGGTATCCCACTGCAAATTACTATCAACACTCTCTAAGCTCAGTCTGGATAACTCCTCTCTACTGTGGTTTAAAAATGATCTGTCCCTCCGGCAACAAGCTGTTAAATGGCATAACTCTCTCTCCCCTCTCCTCCCAGTGGAACAAGGTGTTCTGCAAGGATCCATTCTTGATCTCTTACTATTTTCCATCTTTACCAATAACATCCCCTCGGTTACCCAACAAACTAATATAGTACAGTATGCTGATGACGCCACCCTTATTTGCTCAACCCCCTCACTACAATTACTCCAAGATAGAACCCAGGAAGCCTTCGCAACTATAGAAAAATGGATAAATTCCTCCCGACTTATACTAAACCCATCTAAGACCCACTCATGGTCTTCCACCCATCCAAAACTTTCACCCCTACCTTGCCATTCTCAATAACATCCTCCAACAATACCCTTATCACACCAGTAACTCAAGCCAAGCTACTAGGTGTAACTATTGACCAAAACCTAAAATTCGACAAACACATAGCACTAACAATTGCCAAAGTTCATAAAAAATAGGTTCACTCTACTGCTCCAAGAGCTTCCTCACACAGTAATCCCTAATCACTATCTCTCATACCCATCTACTCTCCACCTTACTATACATTTCCCCAGTTCTAACTAACCTAAACAAATCTGACCTTCTGAAACTATCTACCTGCTACAATAAAATCTCAAAATTTGCAACCAATGCTAAGTTTCGTTCTAACCATTGCCTCTGCCTAAGACAAATAGGATGGTTAGAACTCCCTAACCTAGTAAAATATATTCAAATACTCCTGATCCATCAACTGCTATACCAACCAAATAAAATACCCCCCCCCCCCCGGTCTGCTCACCTTCCATAATACTGCGTATCAACTAAGATCTTCCAATACCACCCTACTGACTGTTACAATTGCTCACTTAGCTCAGGCCAATATTTTTATTCCTGTGTAGTTGCTAAGGCCTGGAACTCTTTATCCCCTGACATTAGATGTCTAAATAGTAAACATACTATCAAATCCCGACTAAAAGATCTCCTGTTCAAAACTTGGATATGTTCCTGTACAGAACCAGACTAATTTCACCTGTTCCTGACTTTCAACATCCCAAGATCACAGGTGTACTATATAGTTTCAGTTAGTGCACAGTACTGTGAACCAGGTGTTTGGGCCACCTTTATAGTTATGATTTCTAGTTTATGACCCTTTTTGTCTATGGAAACTTCTTTTTGAATTTATGTTCAAGCAATTATATATTTGTTGTATAATATCTTGTTTAATTTGTTTCTCAATATTCTAACCACTGTATGCTGCATTAGAAATAACGAACACCAAAACCAAGTAAAAAATATACGAAGAGGATCACCAAAGGAACACTGCAGCACTTCTGGATTTAGTGCTGCAGTGCTCCTTTGGTGATCCTCTTCATATATTTTTTACTGCATGCTGCATCATTTATAAAACTCTGATTTTACTCCTTTTATATGTTATATGCTCTTTGTACAAAATAGCTATGTTTATATTATTTTTTATTATTTTTATTATTTTTTTATAATGTTTACTATGTATCAGGAGCTTTTCTCCCTGGGCCTCCACTGAAAATGGTCACCTTGTGTCTAGTCGGACTAACCTGATAAACAAATGGAAAATAAGATAAATAAAATAAATAAATAAAATACATTTATATCTATGTGTTACTGCCTCAGGCTGTCTGAGAGTGACGGCATCATTACTGACAGCCATATGCTTGTCAACAATAGAAAACGGTAGTACATCACAGCCTCTCATCGGTGTTTTATTTAGTGCCACATCTATGGACAAATGCCAAGTAGTTTACTAAAGTGTGTTTCATTGCTCACTTCTCATTACATTCTTGCAGATGTATTAATACAGGTTAAAAGGAAGGAAATTCGCATTCATTGTGTGATGTTTTTGTTTGCAGCGGTTGTACTGTCAGTGTTAAATAACCCGAGAGAGAGAAGATGAAGCTTGTATGTAGAAATGCAAATAACTGTCACACTGTCCAAAGTTCCACACGAAAATATTGACCTGCTGCCACACATGTCAAGACAGTGTGGTCATGTGACTCTACCGTTATCCGTACCACAGTGAATAATACTTATGCCATCATCCTCATCATTTGTCATCCCTGCAGTTGTCAGACTTCTCACAGTAGAAGATCTCCCATCAGTGGCATCATCAGTAACTATAGTCTGCTGTACTCTCCTCCTGGCATGGGATGCCATGTCATTAGCACTCATCTTACACTGTCCCAACATATTTTGTCCTCTCCCATACTGTCCAATGTACAATGTCTTCTCCGATAATCTCACAGTGTATGATGTCCTCTCCCATACTCTCCCAATGTATGATGTCTTCTTCCATACTGTCCCAATGTATGATGTCCTCTCCCATACTGTCCCAATGTATGATGTCGTCTTCCATACTGTAGTAATGTATGATGTCCTCTCCTAATGGCCTTTATGCCTGCCAGCATTTGATTCCATACATTAGGGTGCTCTTCCAGTCCAAGACCACATTTTTTAAACAAGCATTTTCCATAGGTCTTAAGTTCATCCACAAGGACATGGTTCTTCTCAGAAATGAGGGAATCTCTCCTGTGTCTTGTTCCCTGCAGCTCTGATATGTTCATAGATCCATGGGTTCATAGGTGTATACTAGGCTAATGACCACTGTGGCTTTTATAAGCCTAGCCAAGCATCCCCCCCAAAAAAAGATTTAGACAAAAAAAATTGAAAAACACTATTTAAACAAATTAAATTGAAAATGCATAAAATGCAGCCTTGTACTTTCCATCTCACAATATTTGTTGAAAGAAGAAACAAAATGATACCTCTCAAATTTCTAACCCTTTTTATAAATCGTCACCCTAGTACAAACTATATAATACGCACAATCAGTCATAACTTCTCCTATAACCTTAAAGACTCTTACCTTTGCAGCGACATTTGGCCAAGTGGCATTTCAAAGTAATGTTCAGACAAATTTCATTCTTCCAAAATGGCTTGAGCCCAATATTTCTATCAGTCATCAGACATGTAATCTACTCCCATACACTGCTTATTATGTCTGACTCATCTGACTATAATTCCAGTAGATTCATTCACTATATACTACAACACGGTCTGTTTTTTGTTTAGAGTCCCAGTAGGCAGTTATCTAATTCCAAGATGAGAGATGGTGTCAAAGATATCTGACAAATCCAGGTACTTACTGCAAACAACAATCTAGACATGACTCACAGAAAAAGTGACAGAGCATTTACTACAATAAACAGTAGCTTACTCTGTAGATGAAATGATATAAATAACTCTCAAACCTTTAACAGGTAATTTTTTCCAACATGTAATTCAAGTCCTTGCTTGCTGAATCAATCTCAGTAAATGATACCATGTTTAAGAAATAGAATACACCATTAAAAAGGTTTTTCGGTTCTTTATATATTAACATATGGTCCCCAGTAACTTATTTAAATGGTAAGGTAACTGGATCAGTGTCACAGAGGGATACAGTCATGACTGCACTCCAAGTGACTCAGGTTCAAACAGCAACCTGGACACCAGAGGTGTTAATAAATGGAGACAAATATCATCCATGTGGCCCATCCTGGGGAGAGCTGAAGACAAGTTTGCCTCAATGCTGGTACCCACTGAAGAAATGCAGCACTTGCACAAGAGATGGCAGAGTCATAACTAGTGTGGGATGAAGTGGATGACTGCCCCTGGGGCAAGATATCAGGGGTGTGCAATAAGGGAGGTGCTGATGGTGTAGATATTTTATATCAGCACTGATTTATGAACCACAGTGATACTGGGACTTCATAAATGAATGCCAACAGTGCATCTGGCTTGTATGAAGTAGGGAGCAGGAGTTGAGTGTGAGGTAGTACCTTTTCCATTTGCAGGAGTGAAGGCAGATTTTTTATCTTTGAGAAGAGCTTGTTTTTTTTTTTTTTTGATTTCTCCTCAAGTTTTACATGGGGAGGGTATCATTCTGAGGATCTGCACAGGGCACCATATGAGCTAGCAACAGTTCTAGCTGAAGCATAGCAGAACTGCCCTGTAGTGAGGCTACAAGTTGTCTACCAGGGAGCTAGCTTGGCCTAGTAATGCAGAAAATCTGGCAGCTGCTTGTAGGATAACCAACCTCTTTGACTGGTTCTTTTCCTTTAAAGGAAACAAATAGCTGCCATTAGTGATGGGGGACAAATGACAAATGGAGATGGGACAAAAAATGTAATATTAAGCATGTTAGAGATGTAGAAGACTGAAGTGAGTGATTTAGGGCTGCCTTTGCTCATGGAAGCTACTATGTCATTTTTTTCAGATGTCAGGTAATGCCCAACTTTCATTAAATTCATTGAAAAGCAGTAATAATGGATTTAAAAGGCTATATTGAGTCTTACATATAATTTTCCCCAATATTATCTGGCCCCCATAAACTTGTGCAGAAGATTTTTAGGCCATTGATAAAATTGTCTTTCAAAGTTAAAGGGGTGGAGGAGTCTTATCTCTTGTTTGAGAACTCTTACAGCAAGTGCCAATGCTAAGAAGTAAACTGTGCGAGGTATGGAATTGTCTGGGGGGCACAGAGACATACATATTTGCAAAACAATAGTTGGAGGTTTGCTGAAAATGGTTCCCAGTGAGTTATTTTCAGTGCTTCAGCACTCATTGAAAGCTCCTTTAGCAGAGTTATGTGATTGCTGTTAAATGCAATACTATATCTTCCTGCTTTCCTAAATGCTTTTTGTCACTGATATTTTAAAATGAGCTGAACGGGTTGGAAAATGCTTCTGGAATATTGACTGTTTTTGTGAAATTAGTGCATTTTTGATAAGATACTACTGTCACGTGCTCTGTTCATAAAATTTCTTGCATTATTGTGAAATGAATGATATTGGTGATAGTGATTTGTTTTTTGAACATTTTAGCATAGTATAGCCAACGTTACAAGACTTATCTCATCACTAATGCTAGGTGCTTGCATTACCAGTTGCCCCTGCCCTGGTAGCAGAAGCTTCACTACATAGTGACATTGGTTCTGCTGGTCAGACCACAGCAGGAGGCCAAAACTCCCTGGGATGATATAAGTGATGCAAGTGCCCCTCACAACCAGCATATATTGCACTTGTAGTACATGTAGAACCTTACCTCCCCACTCCATGCATAACACAAATAACAGACTTGCCCAGAGTTCTTTCCCCGTGTATAGTTATCAATGTGCTTATCATTTATTGTTGTTCCTTCTCATCTCCTGAACACCAGCATAACACAATTGATATCATAGGATAACCCACATAAAATATGTTCATCTAAATCCTAGAAGGCTACCCCTTCCTCAAAGTAAATATACAAACACTGCATATCTAACCATACTACTCTCACTAAACAATGGCGATATTCACCCAAACCCAGGTCCAATTAGCTCCTCTATAAATCAGACCTTTAACCAAAACCCCACTGCTAACCCCCTACTTAAAAAACTTAACAACTCACTCTCAATAGCTAACCTCAACATACGTAGTGTTAATAACAAAACAACACAACTCCATGCTCTCTTAGAACTCTATTCCTTTGATATTATTTGTATAACAGAAACCTGGTTAAAACCTTCAACAAAAGACGCTGAAGTCATCCCTCCTGGCTATAATATCTTGCGTCTTGACAGGGTATCTAAAAAAGCTGGTGGAGTAGCTATCTTATTTAAATCTAGCCTTCAAATAACCACTTTCCACCAAAAACCTCCTCAGGACTCTAATGCTGAAATTCTTACTACCAAACTTAAACTAAACTCAGTCAAATCTATCTTTATTATCTGCATCTATGTCCCCCCAGGAAATAATATTTCTACCATCGAAAACATCCTATGTTGGCTATCACTAAACTTACCCCAAGAAACAATTATCCTAGGTGACAAACAATGATTGGCAATCTTGCAACAACAAACACCCTACTAGCCATATTAACCTTTATGGGTTTTCTCAAACTATCACCTCCCCCACTAGAATAAATAAAACTAACAAAAAAGAAAGTACCTTAGACTGGATACTCATCAACAATCAACCCCATACTTATGAAACAGGAACCCGCCCTGATGATATAAGTGATCACTTATTAACTTACATTATCAGGCTCAAAACCAATCCACCTACCCAAAACATAACTAGAACAATCAGAACCAAAAAAACTTCAACTTGGAGCTATTTCAAAGTGAACTGAATGCATGTAACTGGTCCCCCTTAAAACACTTTTCTCTTGATGAAGCTGTAGATTTCTTTAATGCTAAGTTTCTGGCCATACTCAACTACCATGCCCCCACTTGCTCTATTAGAATTAGAACTAAATCTGCCCCTTGGCTCTCAAAAGAAACTAAGCAAAAAATCCATCTCAGAAATCAAATCTGGAACAAATCTCGATTAACTAAAAACACAACAGATTACCAACACTACAAACAACTGAAAAATGAGACCAAAAAAGCAATAACAACCGATAAAAAAAACTATTACCTGAAATCTCAGCAAACTCGCCAAAATAACCCACAAAAGTTCTGGGCAAACATAAATCAGTTACTACAGCCAAGTAAACCTATCACACCCAACCCACAAGGCTCTGACATAAAGAATCCCAACCAAATTGCTAATGACTTTAATTCCTTTTTCACTGAAACAATTCAAACTCTAGCCAGTCAACTCTCTAGCAAAAACACTATATCTAACGGCAACTTAAACCCACCTCCCCCATTTCTTTTCCAACCTGTCCCAACAACTTACATTCTCTCCCTTATCAAAAAACTCAAACCATGTACTCCCTCTGCTGACCTACTACATGCAGAATACTTGCAATTAGCAGCCAAATCCATAGCCTACCCAATTTCCATACTGATCAACAGAACCATCACTGAGGGATGTGTCCCTAAACTTTGGAAAGTCTCCCATATTATTCCTCTTCATAAGGGTGGAAATTCTACTGAAATCTCTAACTACCGCCCTATAGCACTACTCCCTCCCTTATCTAAGATTATGGAAAGATGTATACACAAGCCACTGCTTGACCATCTTCTCCAAAATAACTTACTCTCTAATACCCAACATGGTTTTAGACCTTCCCACAGTACCACCACTGCCCTCCTCTCCTTTACAGATACAATCAACAAAAATCGTAACCATAACACCCTTTCCTCTGCACTTTTCTTAGAACTGTCCAAGGCTTTTGACATGGTCAACCACCAAATACTCATACACATTCTTCAATCTTTGTCACTTGAAATCCAACCTATTAACTGGTTCAAATTCTATTTAAATAACAGACATCAAGCAGCACTCTGGAACTCCACTCTATCTTCCCAGCTACCTGTTAACATTGGTGTCCCCCAAGGGTCCATACTGGGTCCCCTCCTATTTTCTTTATTTATCAATGACCTCCACCAAGTAGTTCCCCAAGCTACATTCATACAATACGCAGACGATTCTACACTAATTTGCTCAGCTACATCTGTTTCAGATCTTCACTCCCTTACACAACACATATTTAATTCTGTAGAAGAATGGTTTTCACAACGCTGTCTCCTACTTAACCTAAAAAAAACTAAACTCCTTCTCTTCACACCTTCCAGTAAATCTCCCCATATAGACTTTACAATAACATCTAAAAATGGCACACCTATATCACAAGATCCTACTACCAAACTACTAGGCATTACCATTGACAACGACCTTAACTTCGATACCCATATAAGCAACACTTTGAAAACTATTAATAAAAAAAATAGGCTCTCTTTACAGAATCAAACCTTTCCTCACTCCAGATTCTAGAATAACTATTGCCCACTCCCACCTTATCTCACCCCTTCTCTATGCCTCTCCCATATTTACTAACTTATCAAAAAAGAATATCTTGAAATTAGAAAACTCCTACCACCACATAGCCAGATTTGCCACAGGCAACCCTTTCAGAACCCACCACTGTACTAATCTAAAGCGACTAGGCTGGCTTGAATTTCAGCAGCAACTAAAAATTAATCAACTAGCCATAGCCCATCAAATTCTATATCAACCTGACAAAACACCTATACTATCTACTCTTATTTACCCCCTACCATAACCTAAAGTCCCTAAGATCCGCACACAAACTTCTTGTAAATATTGACAAAGCAAACAAGGCTGGAGATTCCCTTTTTTCTAACACTGTTGGAAAACACTGGAGCCTGCTTCCCTCTGAACTTTCTACTATTCCCTCAAAATCTCTCTTTAAAAAGAAACTTAAGCTCTACCTCAAATCACAATGGCTGTGCCCCTGTACTAATCCTGACTAACTCTAGCTCTTGACACCTGACTAAATTCTAGACCTTTAGAACCCTAAATCTACTTCATATTTACACCCACTGATCTATTTCTCCTTCTTACTATCTATATATATTAAAAAGTGTGTTTTTTATATATATTCTTTCCACGTTATACCACTCGATGTACTTACATAACTATTTTCTTCTTACTTTCCTTTATCCACAGTTACTGTACATTACGCTAGTATTCTCTCCGAATGTCACCAGTAACAATATTTTTGTAACAATATTTTTACCTTTCATGTTCTACTTACTGCATTTTTACACTTTATAACTATGTCACCAGTTATAATGTTTTCTTTTACTCTGTTATTTTCATGTAATTCTTTAATGTAAATTAATTTTAACTTTGGAGCTTATCTCCCCGGGCCTCTACTGAAAATGGACATATATCCAGCTAGACTAGCCCGGTCAACAAATGTAAAATAAATAAAATAAAATAAATATTGGCCAGAATTTGCCCCACCCTTTCTCTGCATCAAATTGTTAACATAATTCCACCTATTCTCATTATCTGAGCGCTCCATGCTAAATGCATGTCACCGTTTGTTGTGCAGGGACATCCATCCAATCACACACTTGTATTGTTGGTGCTGCTATATTGAACTGCACTGGTATGCCACACCTTAATCTGGTATTTAAGAATGACTTTTGACATGAGCAGCTAATTTCAGTGAAATAAAAGTATCCATGTTCTCCTGGTTTATCTTAGCATACACATATGACATATAAGCCATGTATATATCTGTAGAGTAGGATCTAGAGGCTTGGCCCTATTGCCTACTGCATTCATTAAATTCAATTATTTGAATAATTCTGCAAAATGCTGTCATCTCAGAGAACTGATGCTACATAGAGGCTGTAATAATAATGATTCATGACAACCACAACTATGATTTATGTTACCTGTTAAAACTCATTAAACCATAGTGATACTGCCAGGCATTACTCAAATATCAACCTAGTGGTCCCTCTAGGTGTCCGACATTGCCTTTTCTTCACACAAGCTAGTGAAAGATGTAGTTTTAAAGCCTACACAATAGGCAACACATCTTCATTGATAATTATTCTCTATCTAGTCCAGCTAAAGTGATGTCAAATGTGGCTTATATATTATTTTTATATGTCATAATTTTCATTTTCTCTGAATAGTTTCACAGCCAGAACTGCTTCACCTTATTGTAAAGCTCATCACTGCATAAACAAAATGCTGCTGACAGTAGGTATATACCTCAAGTGGTTACTGAGATAGTGTAAATAATTCACAAAAATTACATTTTATATTTATTATGCTTATTGTGACTTATACAATCCAGTTTAAGACCTAGAATCTAAAGAATGATACCCCTCCAAAGATTAGTTTGTGCTAGACGATTTGCCATTTATGATTCATTAGTAATAGTAAGAACATTTGACTTGTGAGGCTGTTACTGGATTTCATCAAAAAGCTTAGGATGCAACCATTAGAAGTTATGGTACAAACTTCCAAAACTCCATTGAAGGGAATGCATTAAGGCGTCAGGTCCAGAGTGTTTACACAGAATAAGAACATTCTGATCTAGTTTAGATAGTAAATCCTAAATGCATGCGGCAAAGAAAACACAGTAAAAATCTGCTACGTTTGGAAGCAGGGCCAGTTGCCTGGAAACCCATCACTTTATTAGGCTGCAGTCATTTCTGCCATAGTTGAGTAGTGGTATGGGGGGTCTGGAGTGCTGCCGACAGAATCAGACTTGGGTACCAGTAGTGGGTTTGGCTATTCGATCTGCAAATATATGCCTGCATGCTTTGGCTGGTCATTGTTGTAGGTGCCAGCAATACTGGGATATTAAAAAATGGTTATCTTCTGCTTATTCTAGAAATGAGACTGTATTGTAATTAAGGTATGAGTATTAAGTCGGCTGATCAACTTTGAAAGACAGCGGGCTGGATTCATTAATGCCCACACCGAGTGTACACTAAGTGTACACACCATTCTGAGTGAAATGACAACACAAGCATAACTCCCACCTTCTTCCTCCTTATTTTAGTTTTCCTACTGATTTTCCTGAAATCTTAAATATCCAGGGGGATTCATGAAGGTAACAACAATGTGGTGACTACATCTAAATGCAGTTTAATCTTTCTGAGTGAATAGATATCACAAAATTGTGGTAGGGATGTTTCTGAATAGAGATAGTGTACAATTAGTGTAGACATTCATAAATCCAGCCCTCCTTCAACAAAGGCACACCCATTCACACATGTCTTTCAAACGCCACTCGACCACGGGGAGGACATGCAGACTCCACACAGAAGGTGCTCTAGCCAAGAATCGAACAGGAGAACCTCTTGCTGTGAGGCAACAATGCTACCACTGCACCACCGTGGCTTAACAACATATTCAAAAAGTAAACTATTTTAAAGATACTGAGATTGAGGTTAGCACCTACTTGGAGATACACCCTTTTGTTAATGTTTTATAGTTAATCCTGCTTAACAGCACTAAAGCAATATATTTCAGTTATGTAAGACATATTAAGTGCTGGTATGTTATGACAATACTTCATGACTGTACTAAAGTAATATTTAGATTGTCAGCTGAAATGTAAAAATGGTTATGCTTTATTTCCCATTACATAAACCCATATAAAACAAACTGCTATTAAATTCATCTTGTTAACAGGTCTAGTATTATGTTACAATACACAGTTTCTCCTGATAAATACCATGCATTCTCTAAAGGTTAGAAATGAAGCTATAATCGTTGAAAATTGGATCTCAATACCCCACAATCCAGAATCCAGTATTTTTTTTTTTGTGAATGCAAAAATGGAAAAATGCAAAATGGCAAAGGAGACAAAGTGCTAAAGATGGAAATGGATGGCAGCACATTTAACACTCACAGACACAGGAAAAGAGAAAAATAATGACATTCTTCTGGAAAGAGTGGCTGGTAAAGTCAGATGGTTAGACCTTTGCGTTGTTGATGTTATCTCGTGGGTTAAAGGACTCTCTGCTACCTCACCCAGGTGAGTCATGTAGTAGATTTGTGCACACTCAGAATTTGTTGAGGAAGAATGGAATTGAGTAACAAGTGCCAAATGACCCGTTCTGTAAGAAAGAAAGGATCAGTCTTATTTGCGCTGTTGAAAACCTCCACCCAGTGTTCAGTCAGGTAGGAAGTTTTGAGTTGCAAGACCACTGACAGGTGTGGCAAGCCAATCACTGAATATGTTTCAGCTGGGACAAAGGTTAGTAGAAATTCTTGCACTTACTACTGGGTCTAGAAGTACCAGCTGCAGTATATCTGCAACTGACAGATGAGGGGTTATGCCAGCTTTAGAAATAGCTAAGCAAGGGCCAAAAATGCAATCTTTGGAATGTCAGAGTTGTAAATAATGAATGCAGGGGGGATACATACTAAGTCAATGGATTTTGCCTATCAAAATATCCACCCACAATGAGATACAGCAAGACAGAGCTGGTGTATAGTCTACAGAGGTGAGGCAGGGCACAACCTTCCATGTTTGGGGATGTATGGTTAATTCCACCCCCACCCCCGACAAAATCACTTTTGCCTTAGTTCAGAGAGCTTTGGAACTTATTGCCATGGAGGATGATTGGTAGTTTATTTATTTGTTGTAGGATGGATCATTAGTATTGTCCTCTCACCTGTTATAGGAAAGCATGTGACAGCTTGCTATGATGTAGACAGCATTGTTGTTTAGTATTTTGAGCTTGTAGGGGAACATTGTAGAAGACAGACTACATGTTGTCTGTGATGGAGTTTTAGATGTCTCGGTACTCTAAGTAATTTTCTTCTATTGCCAGCTCATAAGGCATATTGCATATATGCATCTGGCTTGGACTATAGATCAAATACATGAAGATGTTCTTGTTTTATCATATAACAGTGAGTGTGCTATATAGTATGTGATGTGTCAAGATTATCCTGTATTTTATGGTAGTGGATGTTTTATACCTCAATGCAGCCAAGTGGAACAAAGTGTCATGATTATCTGTGCAGAAGAAGCAAACTCATATATATATATATATATATATATATATATATATATATATATATAGATAGGAGCGGCCTTATGTCAACTGGTGCCCTAGACAAAAGGGCTCCACGGCGCCCTCCTCACACCACCTGGTGCCCCCATCCTGGTCTACCTACACCAAATAAATACTGGAAAAGTGTCCCTGCTAGAGCGGTGCCCTAGGTGGCTGCCTAGTGGCCTGTGCCTAGGGTCTACTTCATATGACCTAAATTTCATCTGACTGAAATTCATTTGACTGAGACCAAAACACTGAAAGTTCAAAAGACTGAAAACTCATTTGACTGAAACTCATAACACTGACACATTAAAGTAAAAGGTTTATGCCCTTTTCCCCACTGTAGTGCAATCCTGGAGTTAGTATGTATAGTTGGGGGGGTTGTGGGGAGCACAGCACCCCACATTGGGGAGTATAGGGGGGCAAAGCCCCCCCCCACATACCTTATGCATTTTAAACCATACACACATGGATATTTATAACTGCAATGAATAACTTTGCAGAAAACAATATTTACCTAAATTATGTGGGGGGGGGGGCTTCACCCCCACACCCCCCAATGTGGAAGGCTGTGCTTTCAGTGTTTTGGTGTCAGTCAAATTAATTTCAGTCAAATGAAATTTAGGTAATATGAAGTAGACTCATATATGGATATATATATATATATATATATATATATATATATATATATGTGTGTGTGTGTGTGTGTGTGTGTGTGTATATATATATATATATATATATGTATATATATATGTATATATATATATATATATATATATATATATATATATAGTTGACATTTCAGAATGAGAAAGACCATATGGGCAAGACCATATGATCGACATTCGAAATGTCAACCATGTGGAACTGGCATCTCTGTACAGTGCGGAATGGAAAGATTTCCATCTTCCACACTGTAGTGCGATCTCGGAGTTGGTATATTTAAGTTACATGGGGTGTGGGGATGTGTGTATATATATATATATATATATATATATAGGTATAATATGATATGGTTTTGAACTTCTTACTGTCAGTAATGTGAGCTGATTCTTACAGATCTTTTTCAACATCAAGGTAGGCTGTAAGGCATGAAAAAAGGGTGTTTTGTGGGGTAAAAGGAAACTTGAGTAGGCATATAAAACATATAGAGACATGGAGGGAACTTTTAAAGTTCTCACCAACAGTAAGCAGAAGTTAGGTTTGAACCTTGACTCCATGAGGGAACACCATAAGCCAGTATGTGTCATCATACCACCCACAGTTGGTTTCCTTTTTCTCTTTCTCTTTTTATCTCTCTTTGCCTTTACGGTCTGTTCCACACAGGAACATGCCTTCCAGGAGTATAAACTGTAATTATATGTTACAACTGTTTTGTTGGAGAAATTGAATTTGGTTATGGCTTTAATGTGTTTCTTTAAGCATCATGCAACTAAACATAATAACTTCGAAGAAAATGATAGCTAAGTTAAGGTGAAAGTGTAAAATGTATAAATATGATCAAATATATAAAAATATTCACACTGTTTTATGCATATATAACCAGTTTCGGAGATTTGAAGAAGCAATATATTTGTGAAATTTTCTTTATTATGTTTTTATGGTTTTATGAAGAAAAATACCAAGAGCAAAGTTATAGCTTTGCACCGTGCTTGTATTATATATTGAACTGGTTAATACTTGTTCCCGTTGAAGGTGCCAGGATTACTAATTTATTCAGAAGTTGATCAGTGTTAACTTAGAGTTTAGACGTCAGTATGTATCAGCAAACACTTGCAGAACATGCTATACTGGCCCCTGTCAATTGTTGAAATACACCTCATTTTACAAGCATACATAGTGGGACACTTTTCATTACACATTGCAGCTTTTAAGGTTCTCAGAGGACAACTGCAACTAAAAAGGAACCCAGATCACTAGGCTGGACATAAAGCCTAGCCCAACATTATTCATAGTGTACACTTTACTTATAGAATTTATTTATTTTTTTTATTTGAATAGGTATCATGGTTTATAGTTATACGTTAGTATGTTAATGGCTCTTTTTGTTAAAATATCTGTTTTTCTATTTTTTTCATAACTCTGCATTTTTTAGGATTGATAGGTCAATTGTTATGGGAGATGGAGCTACATCTTGGAAGACTGGGTCACTACATCTCCTGATCAGGGTTTGCATGTGTTTTATCTGTTGTTACTGAAAGAAAATACAGTATTCACGGGACATTAGTGCAGTTTATTTCCTCTACTAGATGGTTAAAGTCCATGTTTTACTCCAGGAGTCTTTGTTGACTAAAATAGAATATGATCTCACCATTCTCACCATCTGTCCTGCAGGTCCCACTCTGTACCACATGGTGACAAGTTTCCAGAAGATTCACAAATAGGCAGTTACACTCACTCTCACCAGTAAACAGCGCAGGCACAAAAATGGCGTACCAATATCTTTTGTACTAGTTTCTTACCATCCTTGCTCTGACTGCTGTCTTATCATTCTTCTTCTTCACATGCTAGAACTTTCCAAAAATAATTTTTCTTAAGCAGGCTGGTTCCATTTTAGGCACGCGTTTCCAAGGAAGTGACTTTAGATTGTTTTGTCTCTGGATATGAAGACATGAAATACTTGCCACAAGGGACATCATTCAAAGGCAGGCTCATAAAACCATTACTACAACTCATGATTGTTTTTGAGCAGAGAAATTCAGCAAACTGAACCAACAGACTGCAGCATCAGCTTCTATAAGGAAGCAGTACAGCCAACTGTGACGCCAAGATCTCTGTTCCTCCGTTAGTCACCCCACGGTTAGCGTCTATACTCCTCCGTTAGTCACCCCACGGTTAGCGTCTAATTCTTATCTACTGATACCTTACTAATCAGATACATGCTGTAAATTCCTGGAAGTCTAATAGAAACTCTTTTGGGAATTAATCATTTTTCTTACATTTTCTACTTTGCTCAACACAAAATAGCAACTGCACAGTCAATCAAAAATACTCATCTGTATTCCTGACTTTTCTACTTCTTTTCCATATTAGTTTTATTTTATTATAGGAACTGAACAGTTCTGATAAAATAATGATAAGATAGATAGATAGCTCGATAGATAGATAGATAGATAGATAGATAGATAGATAGATAGATAGATAGATGGATGGATAGATAGATAGATATTCTTAACAAGTTCTACCCACTATCTACTAATAATAGCAGAATGGTGGTCAGAAGCTAAGAACCCTGCATCATGGGTCCAGGATTCAATCCTGATATACCATTACTCTTTGCAAGTACTTTGTATGTTCTTGCTATACCTGCATGGGTTTCCCATGGACACTCTGGCATTCTCACATATCCCGAAAATATGCTGGTTGATTGTCTATACTAAAGTGTTCATACATATTGTATTACACCTCTAAACACTAAATCTTATGAGCCTTACAGCTCCCTCAACTAGATGGTTCACCAGCTACCTAACAATCGCAACCAGTTTGTGAACTAGAATGACTCCCATTCTACTTTCCTTCCAGTCACCACAGGAGTTCCCCTCAGCTCCACACTTGAGCCTATACTTTTCAATATCTTCATTAATGACATGCAGAAGGAATTAAAACTCACCACCATACTACAATATCCTAACAACTCAGCTTTAGTTTGCTCAGCCAAATCTTCCTACCTTAGAAACAATCATACAGGAAGCTTTCATCTCTGTAGAAAAATCGCTAAATAAATCTCAGTTGTTGGCAAACACCAACACAAATGATCTAATCCTATTCCTTCACACACACACACACACA